>NW_027644936.1:7500-20000 GCF_032717465.1 Coenobita brevimanus | reverse complement strand
AAAAGACGTCATGGGTTTCAAGGGGTTAACCTGACCCCTGACCCCTGACCGCAGTCCATGACCTTTAACCCCACGCCTCCCGGAACCACCCACACTGTCTGACCCCGCCCTGACCGAGAGAGGGGAAGGAGGGGGGGACAGGTGTGCGCAAATTGATGGATTCTGTTGTGTAGGTGTGTGGGGAAAGGTTGATGGATTGATGTGTGTGTGTGTGTGTGTGTGTGTGTGTGTGTGTGTGTGTGTGTGTGTACTGATTCTTAGTATGTACATATTTTTCGACTGTACAGATTTTTATAGTGTGTTCATAATTATTTTTCGACAGTGTGTGTGTGTGTGTGTGTGTGTGTGTGTGTGTGTGTGTGTGTGTGTGTGTTTATCAGCTTTCAGCCGGACCTTGGAGGAGGCTGTATCGCATAGGAATCTGTGAATTTAAGAAATATTAGATTTAGGCGTTTTTTTCTTTCATTTTAAGTCACTGGATCAATGTAAGCAGTATGTCACACATATATTGGCAAGGGATATTTCTTTACATACCAGTACATCTTTTGACAAGTTATTTCATTTTTGTGAGTGTGCCAGGCGGCAGCATCAAACTTGGACTTTGCGACACGCTATATTATTTATTCACTACATCCTGGAGTGTCTAGTGTGTGTGGGTGGGTTTGGGTGGGTGGGTTTGTAGACAAGAGTGTAGGTGTGAGGGTGTGCTGTGTGTGTGGGTGTGGGGGCAGGATGTGAATGTGGGGTCAGCTGTGTGGGTATGGGGGCAGGAGCATGGGTGTAGGAGCAGGTGTGTGGGTGTGGGGGCAAGTGTGTGTGCGTGACAGGTGTGTGTTTGAGATTAGGTGTGTGGGCATGGGTGTGGGGGCCGGTGTATGGGTGTGATTATTATTATTATTATTATTATTATAATGATTATTATGATTAGATGATGGGTGGATTATTATTATTATTATTATTATTATTTTAATTATTGGTATTATTATTATTATTATTATTATTATTATTATATCGTTTTTATGGTTGAAGGGCGTCCGGTCGCTCCTCGGTTGGCTCCTCCTTAAGATCCGGTCCCTTCCTTCTCGCTTTAAGAGAGAGAGAGAGAGAGAGAGAGAGAGAGAGAGAGAGAGAGCTGTCATAAACCTTCTAATACCATCCCACCACTTCTGCTTGAGACAACCCTAGCATGTATTCAGGGCGGACGTTGTGTGTTAGTGCCCAAGAGGTGAAATGTGAAGGTGTGTGTGTGTGACGCCATCTGCTGAACATAGAGGTACTTCTGGGCCTGTGGAAGCTGGTATTTTCGTCTGTACTTAGAGTCTGAGCATTTGTCATCATCATTATCGTTATCATCATCATCATCATCTTCACCATCATCATCATCATCATCATCATCATCATCATCATCATCATCATCATCATCACCATAATCATCATCATCATCATCGTCATTTGTCTTTATCATCATCATTATCATCAAGACCATTTTCCCACCAGAGGATCATCATCATCATCATCATCTTTATCATTAAAATATACAACGCCTTTAGTGTATTGTCCGAAACTGTCTGGCCATCTGTTGCCGGACGCTGCTTCCAGTGAGGGGTGGGTAATACACTCATCGCGAATATTAATATGCAATCTCGGGAGTGGCCATGGACGTTATGAGAGAGAGAGAGAGAGTATTGTGTAATATTGTATATGATTTGCTGTTCTCTGTACCTGTCTGAACTTTAGTTGATGGGCAGGAGAGAGAGAGAGAGAGAGTTGGTTATGTAAATGAGCCAGGTAATGAGTAGAAGGGGAAGGTGACAAGGGATGAATGATGAATGAGAGATCACACACACACACACACACACACACACACACACACACACACACACACACACACACACACACACACACACACACACACACACACACACACACACCATCTAGCACCACCCCAACCTAGCATCAACCAATTCTTTAACAGACAGACACACACACTCTCATCACAGCCCCATCAACGCCAGCCATCGTCAACGCACCCAACAGCCTTAGAAGGTCATCAACGCACCCTACTCACGCACTTCTTTCCAGGACACTTTTCATTTATTACCAAAATTTCACTTTTTTTTTTTTTTTTTTTTTTAACCATGTATAAACTTTGCCTGTTGACTGAGGCTGATTCATTCTCTCTCTGTCTCTCTCTCTGTCTCTCTCTTTCATCGATTTTCCCATATTAATCAGATATTTCCTTCCACTTTTCATCAAACGATTTTTATTCTGCATTTTGAACAAGCTTTGAGTCAGGTTTAGTGTGTGTGTGAGAGAGAGAGAGAGAGAGAGAGAGAGAGAGAGAGGAAGGGGGGACGGGGTGGAGAGGAAGAAAGAGGAGGAGGGAAGCTAATAACCTCACCTTATAAAGTCCCTTGGTAGAGCGTGACCGGGAATACCATTAGTCAAGCTACACCCACCACGGAAACTACACCTACCGTACACCCCATAATAACAAAGGACCGTATTCTCGTAAGTACCTAACATCTCTTCCTTGGCTATTTATTTTGCTTATTACACCTTGCTCTTTCGTCCTAAGGTATTTATTCTGCTTATTACACCTTGCCCTCCTTTTCCGTGTTATATACAGTAAATCAGAGCTGCCTAACACCTCTTCCTAAGCTGTTTATTCTGCTTATTACGCCATGCCTTCCTCTTCTGTGTTATAAAAATCCGGACAGAACACTATTTACTCTTCCTAAGCTGTTTATTCTGTTTATTACACCTTGCTCTCCTCTTCTGTGTTATATAAACCATTAATTTGTCACAACACTACATATATAACGTGCAATATTAACCTGTCGTACCCGAAGATAAATCGGAAAGGAAGAGTTGCTAGGGAGCCACTTTAAGGGGCGGGAATAAGGCCTAAAGACGCCTTGTCCTTCCACGTAACCCTCCCTCATGTACTCTGTCCCTTAACACTCGGACTTTTGCGACTTGGCTAAGATAAAATCGTCCTGCGTGAAATGTAAAGGAAGATGAGAATTTTGCCATACTTTGAGAGGCTTAATATTACCCCTGTTTACACATATCAGGTTTCTACACCTACTCTCAGCTGAATGAAATCGTCTTTGTATTTTCCCCATAACACTTAGGGTTCTGTGACAAAGCTGAATAAAATCGTCCGGCATTTAATGGAAAAGAAGATGAAATTTGTCGTACTTTGAGGCTTCCATACTAACCGTCGTTACACCCTCAGATTTCTGCACTTACACCCAGCTGAATAAAATCGTCTGTGTATTTCTCCCTTAACACTCAGGCTTTTGTGACTTAGCTGAATAAAAATCGTTGGGAATTAAATGGAAAAGAAGATGAGATTTTTCGTACTGTGAGGCTTAATATTAACCCTCTTTACACCCTCAGATTTCTGTTACTTACACTTGGCTGAATAAAATCGTCTGACGGTACCTGAATTTTCACCATGACCGTAATGATTGAAAGGTTAAGAAGTTACGGGATTCATTGCTACTCCCTTCACTGCCACGAGGTGATTGAAGTTGTTAGGCTGCTGCAAGAGTGAGGTTCAATAGGATGACCTTGTGTGGAAGGGGTTATTTGAGGACATACAGGTGGCACGGACGACACACACACACACACACACACACACACACACACACACACACACACACACACACACACACACACACACACACACACACACAGGCACACACACACAGGTACATGCCTTTAGCCTTGCACAATCTCTCTCTCTCTCTCTCTCTCTCTCTCTCTCTCTCTCTCTCGCAACACACAGACAACAGTTCACCTTTTTTGTTATTATCAGGAAAATTCGTCGCAGAGGCAACAAAGGCATTGCAACACGACTATTTGGAGAGAGAGAGAGAAACATACAGTACAAAAAAAAAAAAAATTGGATCAAATAGGCAAAAAGAGCAGTGCCATAAAAACACGAGATTAAAACTATGGACCATGAGAGAGAGAGAGAGAGAGAGAGAGAGAGAGAGAGAGAGAGAGAGAGAGAGAGAGAGAAGAGAGGAATATACAGCCAAAAAAAAAAAAAAATATATATATATATATATATATATATATATATATATATAGGGGAACAAGTACGCAAAAAGAGCAATGACATAAAAAAAATGAGATTAAAATTATGAACCACGAGAGAGAGAGAGAGAGAGAGAGAGAGAGAGAGAGAGAGAGAGAGAGAGAGAGAGAGAGAGAGAGATTCAGATGTAAATAGAGAAAAAATAGGCAAAAAGAGCAATACAATTAAAAAAAAAATTAAGTTATAAAGGATAATAGTCTGGTAAAAGGGCATTGAATATTTAAAGAATAAGAGGTGGATGGAAAAATAAGAGAAAAATAACGTGGAAACAAAACAAAAGAGAGAGAGAGAGAGAGAGAGACGGGAGAGAGAGAGAGAGAGAGAGACAGAGAGAGACGGGAGAGAGAGAGGGAGGAATATAAAAGCTAGGCGAGAGACTTTTGCGATAGGAAACGATGAAAGAAAGACTAGAAACAAAGAAAAAATGAAGAGTAAAAAATATAGAAAAAGAACAGAGAATAAGATAAATGGGGAATGGAAAAATGAAGATAAAAATAAGAAATAAGGAAAATGAGAAGAGTAAGAAAAAGTAATATGAATAGAACAGGTAAAAAGATAAATACAAAAAAAAAAAAAAAGGAAAAACATGGAGTAAGAGGGCAATCATGGTGAACAAAGGACGTTGAACAAAGCAAGGGCAATAACAGACACCACACGCACTGGAAAAATGTACACACACACACACACACACACACACACACACACACACACACACACACACACACACACACACACACACACACACACACTAGCAATACTGGTAACCTTAGCATTCTCTCTCTCTCTCTCTCTCTCTCATAACGAAAGTAGGTTAGAAATCGCAGCAACGGTGTACACCATTATGTCTTTAACGGAGGAGTAGTAGTAGGAACATTATTATTATTATTATTATTAGTAGTAGTAGTAGTAGTAGTAGTAGAAATAATCACACCCCCTCCACCACTACCACAACCACACTAGACTCTCCCTTTCATCCCCACTCAGAAATACCTCCTTTGTGGTAGGTGAGAAGCCGTAGTGAGAGAAAGGTAATTATAAAAAGGATCACAGTGGTATTGCTAATTATGCCCCACTAATTGGATCGGGAGGGTCATTAGGCTGCCTCCTGCGTATCCAGTTCCCTTATTAACGCGCCGTCGTCTTCCTCGTTCCCTTTTCTTTGGGTGGGTGGTTAGCGTCTTGAATTTGTCTTGAGGTAGGTTGAAAAGATACTAGTTTAATTTCTCTCTCTCTCTCTCTCTCTCTCTCTCTCTCACACACACACACACACACACACACACACACACACACACACACACACACACACACACACACACACACACACACACACACACACACACACACACACACACACACACACACACACACACACACACCAAATATTAAATGAAGTTATGTAGAGGTAGAATAATAGGAAACCCATTGGACTGCAGCCGCAAATTGCCTTCCTCCTGCTCCTCCACCTTCACTCCTCGCTGGGCATCTATAACCAGGCAGTGGATCTGCGTTGTTATACTGGTGCCACCGATAAAGGCACCACTTTCGAGCATCGCCAGCTTGAGTAGAAGCGAAAGGAGAGGTTCCCCTGGGTGTATAAAAGAGGAGTCGTGATTTAGATTTTTTTTTCTTTGTAACTGTGCTCAATCGGTCTTTGGGTGCCGAACTTTGTGAGGTTTCTTTAAGGGGAGATGGGTGGAGAGAGAGAGAGAGAGAGAGAGAGAGAGAGAGAGAGAGCCGAAGAGGGGGGAGGGACAGCGTTGAAAAGGTTAAGCCTCTCTGACTGACATGAGGCAAACAAGACCTTTCTCTGCGCCACAGCAAAGCAGATCCACCTCTAGTAAAAAAATATTCTCCTCCCATCACTTCAACTTGGCGGAGAGTTTCGTCCTTTTCCAGCTTATTTCCAGTTTCGTTAGCTTGTTTCCAGATTCATCCTTTTCCAGCTTATGTCCGGATTCGTCCGTTTCCAGCTTATTTCCGGATTCGTCCTTTTTTCAGCTCATTTCCTAGTTTCGTCCTTTTGCAGCTTATTTTCCAGTTTCGTCCTTTTGCAGCTTATTTCCTAGTTTCATCCTTTTGCGGCTTATTTTCCAGTTTGTCCTTTTGCAACTTATTTCCAGTTTCTTCCTTTCGCAGCTTATTTCCCGCATTTCAGAGGCTAAATAAGACAATACAAAGGCCCTACATCCTTTCTATAGCACTTCTTCGTGACGAGCATCGTATTCTGAAATCCATTCTCTATTAGTTGGCGGATTTTTTTTCTTATTTCCCGTATTTCAGTGACAGAATAAGAAAACAGGAGAACTACACATCCAACACTGCTCTGTGATAACAAAAAAAAAAAAAAGAAAGACAAGAATTAAAGAAAGAGAAAAAGGAAAGAAAATAGAGAAAAAGAAATTATAAAGACAAAAGGAAAACAAGAGAAAAAAGAAATGTTATTAAAGGAAAACTAGAAAAAAAAATCTGTCTAGTTCAATGGGTAAAACTCTAATCCACTCATCGTTCAAGCCCTCGGAATCCTGGCCATTACTGCGTCATAAATGTTCCCTCTTACCGCGTGAGGAATTTTCATTCGCTATGAAGACTATTTCCCAGTGTCCAGTGGCAGAACAGACAGTACTGCGGCTCTTCATCCTTTCCACAACACTTCTTCGTGACAAGCTGACTGTGCGGATAAGGCGAGAAATAGTTTATGACTTGAAAGAGATAATGATTAGTGAAGAAAGTAATGAGGAGATGGTGAAGTTCTTGAAAATACGTGTTTCTCTCTCTCTCTCTCTCTCTCTCTCTCTCTCTCTCTCACGGTGTCTGGCTGGAGTAAACAATGCTCGTGGCTTCTGAAAAGAAAGTGCCCTCCCTCTCTCCCTCTCTCTCTCTCTCTCTCTCTCTCTTTTGTAGCTTAAATAGTCCTGTTTGAGGATGTGAATTTTACGTGCGCCTAAATCTCAAGTGTGTGCTGTGTGTGTGTGTGTGTGTGTGTGTGTGTGTGTGTGTGAGAGAGAGAGAGAGAGAGAGAGAGAGAAAGAGAAGAACTAGCGCCAGAGGAGGGGAGATAAAAAAATAAATAAATAAAATAAAAGTGTCCTGTCAATAGAGATGATTGGATGGAAGTGTGAGGGGCAGAATTGCAGGGTTGAAAAATTTTGGAGTTGCATGACAACGTTTGGAGGCTTTAAAATCTTTGGAGTTTTGAAAAATTTTGGAGTTTGAAAATTTTGAGGGGTTTAAAAATTTTGAGACTGTATATACAAAGTAGTAAATTGATACTCATGTCATAAGAGATACTTTTGAGCAGCCCTGTTAATGGGAAATAATAATAATAAGAATAATAATAATGGTGATGATGATGATGGTAATAACCGTAATACCAGTAATAATGAAGTGATGATGATGAGTGGTGGTGGTGATGGTGATGGTGGAGAAGGTGATAATAAAAATAATAACAATAAAAATGATGATGATGATGATGGTTGTGGTGGTGATAATAATAATAATAATAGTAGTATTAATAATAATAAAAGCAACAGTGATGGTGGTGATGATAATAATGATGATGATGATGATGATAATGATAACAGGTATATCAATTATTTTTTCCCTAACCTTGCGAAGTAATGACATTTTGAAATGATGAACGTCCCACGATGCAGTTTCCGTACAGTGAATTGTAGTCCATCATGGTACTGCCTTTGAGGGTGAATTTCCACAAACTAGGACGATGTTTGCTGTATATTGTCTTTGTACAAGGAAGGAGGAACCAAAGGCCAGAGGCACGTAAGATTTTTCCTTCCAAGATAAAACGAAAACAAGATAACAGAAGGCCATATTCAAGATCACTTCATTTGGATACATAGCACTACAGGGCAAGAGAGAGCATTGGAGAGAATACTACATCTGTCACCTGAAGTACACTACCCTGTTGCGGAAATTGTTCGAGTTTCTTCTTTTGTTTTTAAGAGCATACACAGGCAGAAAGAAAAATAAATAATAACCACACATAATTTTGACATTGATCGTTTTTCTTCTTCTTTCTGTCTTTCGTTTCTTTCTTCCTCACTTCCTTCTTTTCATTTTTCGTTTCTGTATTTTCCAGAATGATATATAGGCAAAAAGTAAAATCAGTAATAACTACAAATAGAGTAATATTGACATTGATCGTTTTTCATTTTCGTTCTTTCTTTGTCTTTTATTTCTTCCTTCCTTCCTTCTTTTTTTTTTTTTTTTTTTTTTCCAGAACTCTGTATAAGCAAACAGTAAATTAAATAGTGACAGCTTTTCTAGGTCAATCAGCATTAACCTCCCAGATAACGAAGTATAGATATTTGTATCCTTTCTTAATTTATAAAGTGTCAAACAATACTACAAAGTCGATTTTCATTTTTTTTTTTTAGCTCTCCAGGTCAGTATATAGACAGAAACTTGAGTAAATAATGACAGTATATACAATCACATCGACGTCAGCCTCTCAAATGACGAAATATAAGTCCTTTGTCTTAAAATACGTGTCAGATTATATTGTCTCTATCTATCTATCTGTTGCCAGACGCCTCCAATCCCGTTTGGTGTTGCCACAAACAACTCTCCTCAGAGTCGCCCTGTCCCCCGCCATTTCACTCCCCTGCTCCCAACTCACACCCCCTCTCTCATATACCTCTCCACCCCATCTCTCCATCTCATCCTTGGGCGCCCCCGCCCACTTTCCCCCGCCACCTCACTCACGCATACACTCTCTTCGTCAGTCTTTGACCCTCCATCCTCTCCACATGGCCAAACCACCTCAGTGTGTTCCTCATAACGCTTCCTATCACATCCACATCAACACCACAACGCTCCTTTATATCCTCATTCGTCAGCCTGTCTCTCCATGTGACTCCACAGGCTCCTCTTAAATAACTCATTTCCACGGCTCTCACTCTTGACTTGTGTCCTTCCAACAACGTCCAAGCTTCACTTCTGTACGTTAGAGTTGGTATCACAATACTATCATGTAGTAACTTTTTCACTACCATTATCACTTCCCACTGTTTCTTATCACTGTTTTCAAAGAACCAGCAACCTATCTTCCCTGCTGGACCCTTTCAAGCACTTCACCCTCCAAACCTCCATCCTTACTCATCACCCTACCCAAAGTACTTAAACGTACTCACATTTTCCAATTCTCTGTCCAAGCCTCTCAACTGTGCAGTACATTCACTGACTTCACCTCTCTCAAAGACCATCACTTTACTCTTCCCTACATTCACCTTTAGATTCCGTTTCTTACACACACTCTCAAACTCATCCCACCAAGCCTTGCAGCTCCCCTTCATCTTCACTCAACAACACGGTATCATCTGCAAACAACAGTACAGGGAGTTTCCAAACACTATCCTCTCTCACCTGAGGCCACTCCAACATCCACTACCCTACCTTGTACCTCTTTTATTACCCCATCCATGTACAGATTGAACAACCATGGAGACATGACACATCCCTGTTTCAACCCAACTTTTAAGAGAAAAATTCACTTAGTTCACCATCCACACGCACTGCAGCCTTCGCACCATCGTACATACTCTTCACAGCATTGAACAACTTCCCATCTATTCCATATATTCTTAACACTTTCCACAATCCTAGTCTATCCACCCTGTCATATGCTTTCTCCAAATCCATGAAAGCCGCATAACACTTCTTTCCCTTCTCTAGAAACTTTTCCTTCAAAGATCTGAGAATGAATATCTGATCTACACAACCTCTTCCCTTCCTAAAGCCTCCCTGTTCTTCTCCAACTAATTTCTCTGTTCTTTCTCTAACTCTGTCAATAAGTATCCTACCATATACTTTTCCTATTATACTAAAGAAGACAAATGCCCCTATGATTACCACACACTTCTTTTTCCCCTTTTCCTTTGTACAAGGGAATAATTATACCTGACTTCCAATCCTCCAGGACTCTACCTTCCTCCCAGGCCAATCTGCACATCTTCCACATCCATTCTACTACTATCTCTCCCCCATGCTTCAGCATTTCACCACACACTCCATCAATTCCTGGGGCTTTCCCTGATTTAACTTTCTTCATTGCTTCCACAACTTCTATCCTACTGATTTCTTCCTGTCTTCTCACCTCCCTCCTTCTTCCAGCCATTCCGCAGCCACTTATACTCGTATTACTTCCATCCTCCACGTTCAACAATTCCTTAAAGTGTTCTCTCCATCTGCTCACTTTTTCTCCCTTCTCCACTAGTAATCTACCATTTTTATCTTTCACTCCCCTGCTAACTTCACTTCCACCCTGTCTGCTTACTCTTTTCACCTCTTTCCAGAACATTTTCTTACAGTCCCTCCCACTTTGCACTCAAATTCCTTCCAAATTCCTCATCCACTCTCTTCTTACTCTCTCTTACTAATCTTTTCACCTCTCTCTTTCTTTCTACATATAACTCTGTCTTCTTCCTCTCAACTTCTTCCATGCCCCTATTTCTCATCCATTCATTGTATACTTTTCTTCTTTTTGTGCCACAGCCCGTTTCACCTCTTCAGTCCACCACGCTGTTCCTTGCACCCCCTCCGTCTTCTCTTCCTTCCACACACCACATCACATGCTGCACATATTTCTTCTGTAAATATTCTACACACACCTTCCACGTCCCCACATCTGCTCCAACTCATATTTGCCCAATCGTTCCTCCACTTCTTTCTTATACTCTGCCTTTTTCTCATCACTCTTGTAACCTTTCCTCTCTCCTTGCAACTACTCCTTCCTCTCATCTTTCTCCCAGCTTCATATTCCTCCATCTTACTTGAACTTTAACTCTGGCCACCACCAAGTAGTGGTCAGAAAGTCCCACTCCCCCAACCACTATAGCTTGCATCCAATATACATCTTTTGCATCCTTTCATCCACACACACATAATCAATCATTGCACATATTTCAGCAATTATATTGTAAAAGTGGAAATTGGTCGAGTTTCCCCTTCTTTTCTTTCTTTTCTTTTCCTTTCCCTTTTCTTTATTTTCTTTTGTCACTGTCTTTCTCCTTTTTTTCTTCTTTCTTTTTTTCTCCTTTTTCATTTTTCTTTCTTTTTCATTTCGAGAACGAGACACTGGCATAAAATAGAATAAATAATGGAAATATATCTAATCCAGCAACATCAGCCTCCCAAATGGCAGAAAATGTGAAATATCCTGTCTTAAAATAGGAAGAATGTTTAGGTAATTTTGTATCCCAACCAAATTTCAATCCGTCTCCATGCCCACTCCTGATTGGGGCGTGACGGGGGTGGAAATAGCTCTCTCTCTCTCTCTCTCTCTCTCTCTCTCTCTCTCTCTCTCTCATTGCCAATATAAACTTTCTCACTCTCCCTAATCTTCTGCCTAACGTTTTCTCACTCTTCATTCTTTATCTTTTATCTTCCTGTATATTCGCTTGTTCTTTATATTCCTTTGAGAGAGAGAGAAGAGAGAAGAAGAAGAAGAAGAAGAAGAAGAAGAAGAGAGAAGGAAGGAAGGAAAGTGGGGAGTTGAGCGTGGGAACAAAGGGATGGAGTGGTAAGATGGGGATGTGTCTGTGTGTGTCAGAGAGAGAGAGAGAGAGAGAGAGGTGAAAGAAGTAAGAATAATTGTGGGGAGACAGGTGTGGAGAGAGAGGGAGAGAGGTGTGAAAGAACGTGGAGAGACAGGTGTGGAGAGAGAGAGAGAGAGAGAGAGAGAGAGAGAGAGAGAGAGAGGGAGAGAGAGAGAGAGAGGTGAAAGAACGTGGAGAGACAGATGGAGAGAGAGAGAGAGAGAGTTGTGAAAGAACTTGTGGAGAGGCAGGTGTGGAGAGAGTTGTGAAAGAACAAGTGTGGGGAGATAGGTGTGGATAAAGATAGGTGTGAAAGACCAGGTGTGGGGAGAGAGAGAGAGAGAGAGAGAGAGAGAGAGAGAGGTGAACTGACAGCTGTGGAGAGAGAGAGTGGCGAAAGAACATGTTGGGAGACAGTTGTTGAGAGAGAAAGATAGGTGTGAAAGAGCAGGTGTGTGTGAGAGAGAGAGAGAGAGAGAGAGAGAGAGAGAGAGAGAGAGAGAGAGAGAGAACGGGGATGGGTAGACTGGTGTGGAGAGAGAGGTGTGAAAATACAGGTGTGGGGGGACAGGTGTGGAGAAGAGGTGTGAAAGAACAGGTGTGGAGGAAGGTGTGAAAGAACAGGTGTGGAGAGAGGTGTGAAAGAGTCTGTGGGGGAGACAGGTGTGGTGTGAGGCAGGTGTGACAAAGGCATGACGTCACTATGAACACAGAGAGAGAGAGAGAGAGAGAGAGAGAGAGAGAGAGAGAGAGAGAGAGAGAGAGAGAGAGACTCCACCATCCCTCATATTGGCTTAAGGGTGACACTCAAACGGCCCCACCCGGAAACACACACA
>NW_027644936.1:0-2500 GCF_032717465.1 Coenobita brevimanus | reverse complement strand
GTGTGTGTGTGTGTGTGTGTGTGTTCGCCTTGAAGACAAACCCTTAACTTCAATTGGTTTCTTCCCTGATAACCTTTTGTGTACATTTATCTATTTC
Source organism: Coenobita brevimanus (assembly GCF_032717465.1). Taxonomy (NCBI): domain Eukaryota; kingdom Metazoa; phylum Arthropoda; class Malacostraca; order Decapoda; family Coenobitidae; genus Coenobita; species Coenobita brevimanus. The sequence goes on along the minus strand of NW_027644936.1, from coordinate 2,403 downwards.
ATATTTGATATCTATGTAATGTGCTCTTGGTGTGCAGATGTGTTAAGTTTTTGTAATATCATGGCGATCGATTGATTGATAGATAGATAAAGGTGGATAGATAGAAATAGTTGTCTACTGTTTTCTTATCTGTATTTGGTATAAATTGGTTATGTGTTAGTTGTATGTGATGTTTATGTCTTCTAATTCAGCCTTTGTTTCTTTCTTTTTCCAGCTGATCCTGTTTTGTGCCTCCTGGTGTTGTGTTTTATCTGACAGAAAAAACCGATTTTCATATCTAGGTGTGTTTCTCTCTCTCTCTCTCTCTCTCTCTCTCTCTCTCTCTCTCTCTCTCTCTCTCTCAAGGAATGCTTTCATCTTCTCTCCACATTCTTAAGGATTTGTTCAAGTTTGTTCTGAACAATAAGATTTAATGTGTAAGCTTTTGAGCTGCTCTCTCTCTCTCTCTCTCTCTCTCTCGTAATTCACTCACCGCTCCCTTTCCGTCTCATGACTCCTATTTATGACTCACTCTCTTCCACTCCCACTCCCACCTCGCTCCTTCCTCTCTCAATTCTCTCACATTTTCTTTATCCAATCACACTTTTTTTTTTTTTCTTGTGGATTTTCATTTCTTTTCGCCTTTCATATTATTTTTTTCTTCAGTGATATTCGAAGTATGTTTTTATTTTATTTTATTTTATTTTTATTTATTTATTTGCCAACACGATTATGAGCAGAGGAGAAAATTAGTCTAAACCCCGTATTCTCGTCGGTTCAAGAAGCTCCTAACACCTCTTCCTAAGCGAGTTATATTTCTTATTACATCCTGCCGTCCTCTTCATGTTAAATCACAGCTATATATCACCATACTCTGGATAAATAACCTACAAAACGATATTAGCCCACCGTATCCAGAATAAATCGGTAAGGAAAAGGTGTTAAGGGAGGTTCGCCTTAACTGCCCAGAATACGAGCCTGATAGGAAAGGTGTGAGGAAGAATAATACTAGAAATACAGGTATCTCATCTACCTCCCAAGGAAAGGCAGGAGCTTTCGGCATTACTGCAGGAAGTACCCGGCAAGTGTTCTGTGCCACTCCAGGAAAGAAACCACTGCGTTGATGCATGATGTCGATGTTGGAGACAGCAAAGCCAATTAAACTGCCTCCTTACCGTGTAAACCCAGTGAAAGTTCCTTCCTCATCCAGAAGGAGCTTGGCTACCTGTTGGACCACAAGATGATTGAGCCCTGTCAGAGCGAGTGGAGTTCTCCTGTCACTCTAGTCCCTAAGCCAGGTGGGTCACAGCGGCTTTGCATCGACTACAGACGTGTTAATCAGATAACCAAAACAGACACTTACCCTCTCCCTCGCGTGGAAGATTGCATAGACAAGATCGGAAAGGCTAGGTACATAAGTAAGTTTGATTTGTTAAAGGGATACTGGCAAGTACCTATGACTGAACGTGCTAGGAAGTTCTCATGTTTTGTAACACTAGGAAAGACTTTTGCATGTTCTGTAATGCCATATGGTATGAAGAATGCACCAGCCACATTTCAGAACCTCATGAATGTTGTAACAGAGGGTTTGGCAGGGTGTGTTATTTATATTGATGATGTATTAATCTTCAGTGACAACTGGAAAGATCACCTATGCCATGTCAGTAAATTTCTTGAGCGTTTAGTTCAGGCTAATCTTGTAGCTAATTTATCAAAGTGTGAGTTTGGTCAAGCTAAAGTTCAGTATATACCTTGGGTATGTAATTGGTGATGGACATGTTGCACCACCAGGAGCTAAGGTTCAGGTTATAAGTGATCTTCCCCGACCTAAAAGTAGGAAAGAGCTACAAAGATTTTTGGGAATGGTAGGTTATTACAGGAGATTTGTTCTTAACTTTTCAATTCTTGTATCACCACTTACAGGCCTACTGAAAAAGGGAGTTAAATTTGTCTGGACCGATAACTGTGAATCCTCTTTCAACAAACTTAAAGCTATCCTATTAAGTCAGCCAGTGCTCGCTACTCCAAATTTTGCTAAGCCTTTTAAGATGGCTGTTGATGCAAGTGATACAGGAGCTGGGGCTACGTTTTGGCTGCAAAGAGGATGATCAGGGTATTGAACACCCTGTATCTTATTACAGTAAGAAGTTCACCCCACCTCAAAAGAACAACTCAACTATTGAGAAAGAGCTTTTGGCCTTGATTTTGGGTTTACAGCATTTTTCATTTTATTTGTGTTCTGGTTTTGACCCCATAGTCATTTATACCGATCAAAACCCACTGAAATTCCTTAGTAAGTTTAAAGATAAAAATCAGAGATTGACAAGATGGAGTCTACTTCTTCAGGAGTATTCATTAGACATACAACATGTCAAGGGGAAAGAAAATGTTATTGCAGATTGCTTATCTAGACTTTAGACAGAT
>NW_027644934.1:10000-39412 GCF_032717465.1 Coenobita brevimanus | reverse complement strand
CTTCCCGAAAGAGAGAGAGAGAGAACTTTATATATATATATATATATATATATATATATATATATATATATATATATATATTATACCATGTTAATTCTTTCTTGTGTGTGTGTGTGTGTGTGTGTGTGTGTGTGTGTGTAGCTAAAACTGGAAAAATGATTTTGATAAAACTTTTGTGCAGGACGGTTGAAACTGGGTCCTAGGTGGTACAGTTTCAATTTTACGAGTACAGTATATCGACTGCGAGTTTCTGAAGAGTTGTTTTGACACTTAATAACTGTCCCTATTGGTGAGTATATGCACCCATGGGAAGGGGCTATGAAGCACTTTCGTGGAGTTTCATACGCCTTTGGAGAGAGAGCAAGAGGTGGGTGTGACATCCCTACTCTGAATTCTTTCACTTTCCTGAGGCTGCAAACAGTATCGGATTTTATTCAGCAGAAAATGGTGGCAGCTGTGGTGGTGGTGATGGTGGTGGTGGCAGCTGTGATGATAGATGGTGATGATGGTAGCCACTGTGGTGGTGGTAGTGGTGGTGGTGGCTGTTATGATGATTGTGGTGGTAGCTGTGGTGGTGGTGGGGTGGTGATATCTATGATGGTAATGGTGGTGATGGTATCTCTGATGATAGTGGGGGTGGTAGCTGTTCAGAAACGGCGCTTTAATATTCTGGGCATAGACTTAATAACTCGTTCCCTGAGACACAACAGTCCTCCTACATACCATTCACCTTCATATGTCACTCTAAATATGTGTGTTATTTTTTAAGTTCTTGCTACCGCCCAGACGATATTATTTATCTTAGGAATTACATCTCATAGGATGATGGCATCATTTTATTTTTCTTCTCTGACTCCCGCCACACGACTTATTCATCTCTGGTGCAGGGGAGTAATTCTTCCCTTATACTGCATTTATTGTTTTCTACTTTCACCTCCCGCTAGTTCCCTCCTTCCACTGCCACCATTTTTCATGCTGTCATCATCCTTCAAATTACCCTCTCCCCCGCACTGTACTCACTGCCCACTAACACCCACCTCCTCCCTCCCCATTCACCTCTACCCTCTCCCATCTTCTCCACATCCCCTCATCTTTCCTACCTCTCCCCATCCCCTCACCTTCCTTCGGCGAGGAAAGAGATACCAGCAGTTTTGAGCATTATCATCATATTCAGTATTAGTATAATCCACAACACCAGCTTTGCCTCCATTATCATCATCATCAATCCCAGCAGCGTCATGACCATCATCATTAGTTACACTGCCATTATAAATAAGATAGGCAAGATGGAGTAACAAGAGTTCTGGAAATCATAGTACAGTAGGCTATACTTCACGGTTTTACACTGTAAGATCATAGTGTCACTCTTCTCAGTGCTTTCTCCCACATATTATTTTTTTTATGCAAGAAAGAACCAAAGGCCAGGAGCCCGCAAACCGTTCCTTCCAAGATAAAAACAAAAACAATACAAAAGAGAGCCGGAATTCAAGATCCGTTCATTTCGAGATGCCCGGACACACTGCGATTGAAAGACTGGAGATCATAGGAAGTAAGAAATAAAGACAGAGGGAGACAGTTCCAGAGTTGACTAGTTGCATAAATGAAGGACTGGGAAATAACGGTTAACTCTTGCATTAGAGAGTTGGATAGAAAAGGATGAGTTTTTGTTGCTAGACGGGTGCTATGCACCAGTCGAAGAGGTGGAGGGATGCAAGCAGACAGTTCAGAGGAGCAGTTACCTATGTATAAGTAGCGATAGAAAAGAGATAAAGAGGCAACAGTGCGGCGGAAGAAACAGAGGTTGAAGGGAGCCAGTAAGAAGAGACGAAAAGCCTTTTTTAACTACACTCTATTGAGAAGAGCTGTATGTGGGGGAGCCTCCCCACATATGAGAGTTATACTCTAAACAGGGGCTCATAAAACACGTGTAGGAAGTCAACAACTGTGCAGGAGTAAAAGATGGTAGATTCATGTCAGCTGTTTTTAGCTATTTAGTTTAACGGTGATATTTTTCTTACATGATGTTCATATATTTCCAGCTTTTACATTGCCTCAGTAATATAAAGGAGGACTAAAAAGGTGTAATGTGCAAAATAAATATATAAGGAATACGTGTTGTGAAGTCTGTGTTTCTTCATATAAGGTCTTACAGTCGTCTTTTCAGTGCCATTGCAAATTTCACGTTTTCCTTTTGACGATTTATTGTGTATATTGCACCTCACACCCCACTTTGTATGGTAATGAAGCAAGATGTGTTAATATGAAGGTGATATTTAAAAAGCACAAAAGTGTTAACGTATGACAAGCAATTATGGAACAGACTTCCCATGGTCCCATACTGTATGTAACTAACCAAGAATCTGTCCCAGATGAGACCAAGACAATAATAATTCGTAATGGAGTTAATGCTCCACCCGTGACAAAAGATATTGTCTTATAACGCATGAAGACAATTCTTCACCACAGGAAACACCCATTTCTCTGAAATCGTATTTATAAAGTTCCCTAAACTATTTACACGATAAATGTCCATAACAGCTAACTATTATCGCCTATCATTTTGTTTTTTCCTATTTTGTTACTCTAATTTTCACTTAAATTTGACTGTGTAGCGTTTGATAGCTATATGAAAGAAGACAAGCTTATACAGACAATTGTATACACAACTTAAGTTTAGGGGAGTTTACAAAAACAGCCACAGACATTCCGAGCACAGCATCATCAATAAGACGAGACAACAAAAAGATCAAAGCGAGGGAGTGAATGGTAGTGTGCGACTCACCGCATATGGAACTCGTAACCACCCCTAACCCGCCACCCAACTGATCCTTTTAGACTGTGTTCTTGTTGAATTAAGACACTCCCTGCTATTTCCTTTCGTAGTCATTATTAGCGTGTGATTCAAGTACCGTTTTTTTCTAATGTAGCTTATACGTCTGTGTGCGCATATGTATGTATAAAATATACCATGAATGACTGATTCCATTGAGATAATTGGAACATGCAGGAAGTGATAAAATTTTGGTGCAGATCGACTTCAAAAGTCATGGTCACGGGTCAGTACTGAGCGTCAGGGCATAGCGTCGCTATACTCCGAATAGTTCCAATCTAGTCAGTATATTTTTACATTCAATATATTTTTGTGTTATTTGTCCTGTCTTTTAAGTGCAATGTATCCAGGAATTTAGGGAAAAAAATCGATGTAAGAATTCTGTCCAGGTTTCTTTGGAAGTGTTTACATTCTTCTGTGTGTGGTCGAAGTTGTATCCCCTTCCCTCAGATCACATACTTAACACCTCCTCCCCTGCTTTATGCTCTCCTACAGTTCTTTATCTCTTTTTTTTTCCCCTGTCTCTTTCCTCTTCTGTCTCTTATCTCTTGTTCCGCGTCGTGCATCTCTTCCCCTTATTGTCTGACGTCTTCCACGTCGCTTCCCTCTCTGACATATATACTACACTCATCTTATCTAGCATTACCTGGGGAAGTACTACAGGTGAGTTTTATACGGTTTGCTGGACAGAGCATTACAAAAGTCACATGTAGTAGAAGACAGGCTCTATCATAATTTCTCACATGCACATCTCACTGCCACATCACACAGTATCATACCTCACACATTGTTACATCACAGTACCGTACCACGCACGCACTGTCTCATCACAAAATATCATACCTCACTCACTGTCTTATCATACAGTACTATAGTCCCTTACACACTGTCATACCACACAGTACCATACCCTCACACACTATCACATTAGGCAGTACTGTACCTCCTACATGCTGCCATATCACACAGTACCATACCTTACACACTATCACATCACAGTGCCATACCACACTGTCACGTCACTTATAATCATACCTCACACTGTCACATCACAGGGCATCATACCTCACACAGTCATATCGCTCAGTATGATACCTCACACAGTATCACACACACACACACACACACACACACACACACACACACACACACACACACACACACACAGCCACGTCACATCACAGACTACTATCCTCCTCCTCCCACGTGCACTCTCTCATCACATAATATATCACACTCCCACTGCCACATCACGCTGTATATCTCTCACACACTGTCACGTTACGCAATACCATGCCTCTTAGCTGCCATACACGTCATACTTCCCCTACTGACTGCACAGTGTTACTGTCTATCTATCTATCTATCTATTGCCAGACGCCTCAGTCCCGTTTGGTACAGTGTTACTGTACGTCTCAAAAAAAACAGCATCTGCTCCCCTCGTGGAAGACGGCACCCAGCCAGGCTGAACCAGGTCCACCCCGTAGGTCGCGCGGTAGGTCGGGGAGGTTCCGTTCACAGGCCGAAGTCGCAGATGGTTATCCTTGCCTGAGGTGCGCAGCCGCCCACCACGGTAAGTAGGCTCCCATCCAGTTAAGATTTGGAATGAGTGGAATCACAGATGATTTGTGCCCCGCTTGTAGAATAGGCCTACACGACATAATCCACAATATGGAGCACTGCACAGCACGTGTTCCACTAAGAGGCAGACCTAACACCAAGAGCGTAGACAACCTATGTAACAATCATGTAGGGACAGTTGCTTACCTACGGTCGACGGGTCTGCTGAGCCAGGCTGGATCTGGGCTGAGCATCAACAGTAACAACAACAGCTCCTCTCATGCTCCCACATGGGAGTCATACTTTACACATTGTCGCATCGCCACACAACCATACTCTCACAAAACGAGCTTCATTCGTCCACACCATACATTGTCTTACTTGGCAGCGCCATACCACATACTGCCAAACCTCATGTTTCATATTATCCTACCACATCCTCACACTGCCATTCCCCACGTGCACATCATAGCCACTTCCAGGGCCGGACTCAGGGGTGGGCCCACGGGGCCTGGGCCCCGGGCCTCCCACCAGAAGGGGCCTCCCACCAAACGTTGGGCAACTTGGCACTTGGTATTTTTTATTGCCAGATCAGGGCCGACTTGGTAATGTGAAAAATCCGTCTGATAATGAATAAGCATGATCTGGTATTGTTTAACAACAGACAGATTTTTTTTCTTTGTGCCTGTGCCCCTTTATCTAAATTTTTATTTCTTAAAATTTGTCTCTTTATGTCTGCTTAGGCAATTTTGCGGGATATGAATCGAATGGAAAAAAGCTTGGCCATCAGCTGATCGGACAAACAAAACACTCTAAATTGGTGGAGGCTGCACTCCACTCCTACTTGCTGGTCAAAACCTTTAACCCCTGAAAGAATATACCTGGTATTTATATAAAACATGTACTGGGTTAATGCTTGACACTAATAATAATAATAATAATAATAATAATGTCAAAATAATTTTTGACACAATTTATTATTACTATTATTAAGTAATGTCGTAATGTTCAGTGGACCAGGAAAGCAATGAATTATTTTATAAATAATATCATATATGGTGTGTGTAGCCAAAACAGATCAGCTGATAGTGTGGTCACATGTTTCACTTCGTATCTTGCTGTGTTACATTGACATCCACACAACTTTATGTTTGTGTGCACTGAACTGTTTAATTCATTACTGGAGCCAATATTTCATCAGGGGAGTTGACACAAGTGTATGTTTACAATATAGTAAAGGCATTATAAAGATAATATCAGTCAAAATACCTTAGGAGCAAACATTGACTACTCTAACTAATTTTGATCAAAAATTCAAGCTGCCGAATCGTTAGTTGGTGGGGTTTTTAGCGTTTGTTATGGGGACTGTTTCAGTTTCGATCCTATCGCTAGTTCTGAAATCAGCTATCTGAAGAAACGCTAGTTGACGGGCCCCACTTTATCATTGGTCGTCGGTTGAGCGAGTCGTATCGAGCGAGCGAGCATATCGTTGCGACAGTACGAGGGTTAAAAATGAATCTTATATATATATATATATATATATATATATATATATATATATATATATATATATATATATATATATATATATATATATATATATATGCAAACTAACCACAGGAGAAATGAAAGGAACGACAAATGAGTACTTTCGTAGTATTACATCTTCGAGTACTTTCGTACACAATGATTTTAAATAGAGAGGTAAAGAAGGAGATAAGAAAAGCAAAAGAGAAGTTGAATGAATTTAAGGTTGCTAGTGAATCCAAAAAAGAAAACCCCAAGGGTTTTTAATGTCAAATGTACCGTACGAAAAATAAAGATAGGATGAGGACCTTACTGAGAACAGAATCAGGTGAGCCAATACCAGTGAAGATAAAGAAATGTGCCTCCATCCCTAAATAATTATTTCATATCAGTATTCACTCAAGGAAAATCTAGACCTGGTCCCTACAAGCAGCAACATATTTACGATGAGAATGACGGAAAATATTCTTAGTGTTAAATGAACCATTAGTAAGGAGGACGTATTGAAAGAAATTAATAAGTTAAAACCTCAAAAAATCGCCAGGTCCGGACGATATATATGCAAAAAAATTAGTAAAAGAAACCAAAGAAGAATTATGTCAGCCACTTTTAACATTATTTAATGACTCTTTAAGTTCAGGATAGAAGTTCCAGAGGCGTGGAAGACCGCAAACGTAGTGCCCATCTTTAAAAAGGGTGGATAAATCAGCTGCGTCGAATTATCGTCCGATAAGTCTAACGTCAATAGTAGGAAAAATGTTAGAGTCAATTTTGGCAAATAAGATTAGAGAACACTTAGAAAGATTTAATCTTATAAACGAAAGTCAGCACGTGATTCAGGTAAAGGGACGATCCTGCCTCACAAACTTGTTGTCATTCTACTCGGAGGTCTATGAGGCAGTAGATAGCGATAAAGCTTTTACGATGTTATTTACCTGGACTTTAGTAAAGCTTTTGATAGGGTCCCACACGAAAGGTTAGTTAGAAAGGTTCGGAGCACACGGTATAGACGGCGATATCTTAAAATGGATAGAATCCTGGCTGAAAGGACGAAAGCAGAGAGTATTAATAAATGGAACCAAGTCGGATCTGGGGATTAGTAACCAGCGGTGTACCCCATGGTTCAAAGTACTCCGGTCCCTTATTATTTATTATATATATATGTGATCTAGGACTTAGGGGTCAATAGCAGCATCAGCAAATTTGCCGACGATACAAAAATAGGCGTATCACTAAACTTCGACTGACGATTGCCATAACTTACAAAAGGACCTCAATATATTGTCCAAATGGTCTTCAAAAACTTGGCAAATGGAATTTAACGTTGATAAATGTAAAGTACTTAACGTAGGCAAAAGCATTGGAGATACTAAATACAGCTTAGAGTAACAAAGAAATTAGCAAATTGGAATGCGAGAGAGATCTAGGAGTTATTGGATTAGTAACGACCTTAAACCAAGGCAACAGTGAATTAATGCGAGAAATAAAGCAAATAGAGTCCTAGGATTTATTTCGAGAAGCGTGAGCAATAGATCATCTCCCAAAGTAATACTTGAAATTTTATCTTAGCATTAGTAAGGCCACATTTCTAGACTACGCAGTACAATTTTGGTGTCCTTACTATAGAATGGGATATTAATTCGTTAGAAAATGTACAGAGAAGAATGACAAAAAAGATACATGACGTCCGGAACCTGTCATATGAAGACAGACTGAAAAGACTAAGTCTGCATTCGCTAGAGAGGCGTAGAGTAAGGGGAGACTTACAGTTGGAAGTGTTTAAGTGGATGAATCGGTATAAAATAAGGGAGATATTAGCAAGGTACTTAAAGTGAGCATACAGGATAGGAACTAGAAATAATGGTTTCAAACTAGAAAAAATTCCGTTTCCAGTAAGGAAATCGGTAGAAATTGGTTTGGTAATAGAGTAGTAGACGAATGGAATAAGCTACCTAGTAAAGTAGTTGCTGCCTCTTCCATTGAGAGTTTCAAGCATAAAGGCTAGATAAGCATAGTGACAAGAAATAAGGGGTGGTTATAGAAAGAAAAGAATCTTATAACCAATACTAATTCATAATTTTTTTTTTTTCAGGTTAAGAACTATGGTAGTCTCTTATTCTTCCTTTCACACTTTCCTGTAGAAATGTCCACGCCAGTTTTTTCTATACGGCGTGGTGTTCTTTCTGGACTTTTTTCCTGCCGGCTTCAGCTGGAGGGTTTGGAGGGCGAGGGAGAGCCTTCTTCTTTGCTATCCTTATCTCATTCTAGTGAGTTCAGTTACCCTTCTAGGAGCTGCCTAGCATGGGCCAACCGGCCTACTGCAGTTATCCTCCCTTCTTATGTTCTTATGTTCAGACAGAGTGAGACAGAAACGTAAGGGGTATAGGTCTTTTATGCACACCCCGCAGCAGGTAGGGGCACACAGAACAATGGATGACCTGAATTTTTACCTGCGGCTTAACTTATGGTCACCTGCAGCAGGGAGTGGAACACGTCAAAGGACGACCTGAATCTAAAAATGCACGTGACAAAGGAGGAGGGAGTAGGAGGGGAGGAAAGGGGAGTGGGAGGGAGGGGGAAGGGTGGAGGGGAGGAGGGAAAAGTGGGGAAGGGGAGAGGGGGAGAGGAGGAGGGGATAAATACTTGCTGCTTAACTTCTAAGACCCAGAGGATTAATGCTTGGTGTGTCCCACACAGGTGTGACTACACTCACCAGGAGATGACAGGGGAAACAATCACGTGTTAGTCTGGGGGATACTGCTTTAAAATTAATTCAGCTTAACAATTTATCACATCTCTTGAAATAACCATAGCTTCAGTGTTTACATTCTTTTCATATGTGCCAGAAATTAGACAAGATTCCTATTACATTTCTTTTCATCTAAGCTTTTTGATCTTGCTAGAATCTTGGAGCCCCTCCAGTCAATATGGTGATCACTGGATGCTTTGTGCTGAAATAAAACCACTACTCTGTTGGGCTGTCCTTACACTGTAGCTTTTTGTTGTGAGATTCTAGTTTCCAAATCTTTTCCAGATTGTCCTATGTAAAAATTTTGTTTCAGCTTTTTACATCGGGATTTTGTAAACAACGCCTGAATTACTGAAAGGGCAATGTTCTTGATGAGGGTTTTATTGGATGGTGTTCTCATATTTGAATAACAATTACTTGTACATTGTGTTTCTCAGTATGTGAACAACATCAAGAAAATTTTCATGGAAGGGGAGGACAAGGGTTCTTTGCATGTTCTGGCGATCTGGCTTATTAGTTTTCCCTTCAAGGAATCGTTTGTTGGCTGTATTGTGGCACTGAGTTAGTATGCTTTGTAGGGATATTTTAGCTTCTCTTTCCAATACTCTGAATCATTTTTAGTTCATCATCTAAAAATTCTGGGTCTGAAATTCTATATGCTCTTAGGGTACATGGATATGAACACAATAGATCTTTTTACATTAATAATGGATGGGTTTGAATAGTAATGTAGAACATATGACTACCCATATTACTACCCAAGAATGGCTTGGCAGGAAAGTTAAAACATCATCAACAGGAACATATGTGAATGAAATGATTTGAACAAGCATTCTGGGTAGTAACACTGATGTGTATTCCCTCTGAAAACATTATCAAACTAATTAAATTCAGTGCATTGTGAACTCTTTTTTTACCTTTGAAGGTAAATTTTACACAAAAAATTTTGTATGACCATGTGGTAATCCCCTCTCCCCAGTTCCTACTTCAAATATTTACATGGAATACTTTGAGAAACATTTACTGATTCCTCTTCCATAAAGGAGCAAAACATAGTTTGGCTCCGATACGTTGCTGATATCCTGGGTGCTTCTTGGCCTAACAGTCTTCCCTAATGTGATGAATTTCTCCTACAATTAAATTCGTTAGTTCTATCGATTAAGTTTACTCAGTGAGATGGAAATGGATAATGAATTGCCATTTTTGGATGTAAAAGTTATCAGGGACCAAAATGTTGTGAGACTAAGGTATACAGAAAACCTACACAATATTATGTCATATGTTCATTACTATTCAAACCATCATATTTAATGTAAAAAGATCTGTGTTCCCATATCCATGTACCTAAGAGCATATAGAATTTCAGACCCAGAATTTTTAGATGACATGAACCTAAAAATGATTCAGAGTATTGGAAAGCACAGCTTTGTAAAATATCCACAAAGCATACGTAACTCAGTGCCACAATACAGGCCAACAAACGATTCCTTGAAGGGAAAACTAATAAGCCAGATCGCCAGAAACATGCAAAGAACCCTTTGTCCTCCCCTTCCATGAAAATTTTCTTGATGTTGTCTCACAGGCTACTGAGGAAAACACAATGTACAAGTAGTATTCAAATATGAGAACACCATTCAAAAAACCCTCATCAAGAAACAGCCCTTTCAGTAATTCAGGCGTTGTTTACAAAATCCCGTGTAAAAAGCTGTAACAAATTTTACATAGGACAATCTGGAAAAGATTTGGAAGCTAGAATCTCACAAAGAAAAAAATACAGTGTAAGGACAGCCCAAACAGAGTAGTGGTTTATTTCAGCACAAAGCATCCAGTGATCACCATATTGACTGGAGGGGTCTCCAAGATTCTAGTGTAAGATCAAAAAGCTTAGATGAAAAGAAATGTAAATAGAATCTTATCTGAATTTCTGGCACATATGAAAAGAATGTAAACATGAGCTATGGTCATTTCAAGTGTGATAAATTGTTAACTGAATTAATTTTAAAGCAGTATCCCCCAGACTAACACGTGATTGGTTCCCTCAGTCATCTCCTGGTGGTGTAGTCACACCTGTGTGGGATGCACAATCAATCAATCAATCAATCATTTATTGTGGCAAGGCCCCACGGGATGCATAGGGTCTCAATGAACTCTCTCCACCAATATTTGTCATTCTTGCCATCTCCTTCCAGTGGTCCCAACCAACACTCCTCTCCTGCTTCTTTTTTCATTGTCCTCAAACCAGGTTTCCTCTGGCCTACCTCTCTACCTCTTTCTTCCTCTAGCAATCCACTCTGGCACATCCTGTATTAAACAACCTTCTTTTCTGTATATGTGCCCCAGCCACTTCCCCCACATATTCATTAACTGATTCCATCACCTCTCGTAATACATCCTTGTTACTCTTTCATTTGTAACTCTGGTTCTGCACACTTACCCTGTAAGAATCCCTTCTCATAGTATTTTGTATTCTCAAATCCTCAATACTTTCTGATCTGTTGCAATTGTACTGTACCATGACTCATGCCCGTAACATTAAAATGGGTCTAACCATGGACTTGTAAATTTTCACTCTTTTAGTATGTACTCAAAAGCATATTATTGATTCCAAACAGATTTCAACATTCCAACAGCTCAGCCAAGCCTGTCTAATCCCTCTCTCCTTGGAATTTCATTGTTTAATGATCCATTAGATGATACAATCGTTCCCAGATATTTAAAGTTTTCTTACATTCTTTCACTTCACATTATTCCCAATTACACAATCGATTTGGTTCTCCACGTTCATATTGGAATAATTTCAGTCTTTCCTGACAGTTTATTACCAATCCCACTTTTTCTTCCTTCTTTCCTCCACCAGACAATCGAGCACCCTCTGCATCTCGTAAATACTTCCGCAGATCAGTACAATATCATCAGCATAGGTCCAAATTCATCAGCTTTCTTAGTTTTCTTCCAGTTAATTCCTGCAATCTGTTTCTCCTTACAACCTTTCTTCTCATAACATAATCCATATAACCAAAACAAACAATAATGGCGAAAAGAACTCCTCCTTGAATCACTCCCTGACCTGAACTTGAAATGGATCACTCAAAGAATGCCACCTCACCATTACCTTTGCTGCAAAAAGTACCTTCATGCAGGCTTCTAATAATATTTACAAAACTTTTCTGGTATACCATAGAATCTCATAATTTTCAACATAGCTCCACGTAGAAACACTGATCAAACGCCTTTTCAAAATCCACAAAACACATGTTAAGTGGCATTTTCATCTCATTAGCTTGTTGCATTAGATGCCTTACAATAAAGGTGTAATATGGATCATTAACAACCTCGACCCTTTCTAAATCCCGCTTGTTCTTCTCTCTTAAAATTTTATCAATTACTGGCTCTATTCTAAGTTCAACAAGATTTTGGAAAAGACTTTTGCAACTACAGGTGTCAAAGTTATCCCCCTCCCAATTGCTGTACACACACTTAAATCTCCCTTTTTTGGTATTTTTATAATCACTCCATTTTTTCCACCTTTCTTCCTGGAATTCCACCCATTATCCCAAGCCACATTAAAAAGTTTCAAAAGTGCATTCATCAACTCGTCATTTTCCACCTTAAGCATTTCCAGGGAATATTCCATCCTCACCTGCAGCCTTAAAATTCTCTTTGAACTCCTTTATAGATTTTGCTACCTCTTCCAAAGTTATATCCCCTGCTTTCTATCTGCAAATCTCTCTCTCGGCTGGCAAAATGTCCTCTTTCAGCTGGGATTGGTCTATTTAGAACAGATTCAGAAGTGCTCTTTCCATCTTCCTTTTATATCCAAATTCCTTTAGTCATCCAAATTCACTATTTCTATCTCGTACAGGTATTTCCTTCCTTTTCTCTCGTTTTTCAGTCCCAGTTAACTCCTTTATGGCCTGATACGCTGCTCTTGTGCTCTGAATCCGTCATTTTTACTTTTAAATTTTTCTTAATTTCTTGTTCCTGTCGCCTTCTTTCATCATATAGTCCTTCCCTCTTATCACGTCTAACTGAGTCTTTTTACTTCAGAATGTAAACTCCAGTACTTTGCTCTAAGTACTTCAACCACCTGGCCATCTAACAATGTTGTTGTTCAGCTTCTTAACTTAGCCTCTTTCCTTTTCTGAATTACATTCCATGTTTCATCTTGACATCCACTTTTTCCTTCCCCGCTTTTCCCCTTTTTCTCTTAATAGTAACCTTAGCACTCTCTAGATGCAAAACCTCTTTTACCTCCTCTCTCCACATTTGATCAATATCAGGCTGGTCTTCAGATTCACATCAAAATCTGCAGGACTAGAAACTTGTTTCTACATTCCCACCTGGAAACTTTTCCCTCGTGTCTCTCATCATCACTTCTCAGCTCACTCAAAATCATAATTATTACCCTCCTTGCTACAATTACCATTAACGTTTCTCTTAAGTTTTATTTTAATCTTTGACACAACAAGTTCATGGATCATCACCTATATGCTGCCCCCTCCTTACGCAAAACATCTTGCAAATAACTCCTATGCCTTCTGCTAAGGGAATTGCAAATGTGGTCAATCTGGGTACAGTATTTACAACACAAGGTGAAATCCAAGTAGTCTTATGTATTTCTTTTCTATGTCTCAAAGATAGTTCCACCAATTAGGCAAGGTCATTTGCTACAAACAAAAGCTTGTAAGCTCTTCTCCACCCCATTTTCGTTTCTTTATACCAGACACCCTCCTATTTACCCATACAATCTCCCTCCCTCCTCTCCTCTCCCCTTCCCCTTCCCCTCCTCCCTCCCCCTTCCCCCTCCCTCTTCCCACTCCCCTTTCCTCCCCTCCTACTCCCTTCTCCTTTGTCACAGCCACATGCATTTTTAGATTCAGGTCATCCTTTGTTGTGTTCCACTCTCCTGCTGCAGGTGACCATAAGTTAAGCCGCAGGTAAAAATTCCAGGTCAACCATTGTTCTGTGTGCTACTACCTCAAGCTGCGGGTGTGCATAAAGACCTCTACCCTTTACGTTTCTGTCTCACTCTGTCTGAAGATGTAATATACGAAAGTACTCATTGTCGCTCCTTTCATTTCTCCTGTGGTTAGTTTGCAGTACATACTTTTCACGGTGAAGTGAAGTCTCTGCATATATATATATATATATATATATATATATATATATATATATATATATATATATATATATTTATATATATGGTAGGTAGGTAGGTATGAAATACTTTCTTTGTGACTCAGATTTCGACTCATTTACTTCAGTGTGCTCTCACCCACTCTGTGTTATTATCCACCTTCATCACTCAAAGTTATATATGCTTTAAGTTAAAGAGAACAGACAGAAGTAGTTAGACTAGTAATTCACTAGGGTATTCTAAATCATTCCTTGGAGAGATAGAGAGAGAGAGAGAGAGAGAGAGAGAGAGAGAGAGAGAGTGAGAGAGTAGAGCGATCAGACAGGTGTGGAGAGACAGACAAGCTGACTTGAGAGAAACAGACGCAAGATACACAAAGAAGGATAGGACAGAATGGATGAAGATAAACAAATATAAACAAGCAGAGAAGTGACAGATATTTGGCAAACAAATAGCCGCAGGTCAAATGAGCCAAATATTCCACAGTACCTTGTCAAATCCCAAACCACTTTAGCCTTTAGTTAGTGTTTAGATAATCACACCATTCTGGTTCTTCACCTAGTATGATATATAAGCAAATGTAAAGAAGTGTTTTAGAAATCATAATGCGGTTTGCAGACTGGATTTTTATTCCTGCTGCATATAATTTTTATTTACCTTGGGTATGATGTCTGGTTTGAAAGGGTCAATGACTGCTATGATCTAATTCCTTCTGGTAGGAAAGTCTTTCTTACGCTAAAGAAAGCGTTCCTGCAGAAGGAAGAAGGTACAATGAAGAAAGACGTCTTTGAGGTGATGTGGTTATAATCAGCATTAGACGGAAGGCATGTACTTAAAGCCTTTTACATTATTTACTCTCAATGCACAGCACATAGTGGGGCAACAGTGTGTGTGTGTGTGTGTGTGTGTGTGTGTGTGTGTGTTAACAACGTATCTGAAACAGATACTGACTTCTTTTTTAACAAAACGTGCGGAAGGTTTGATGGTTTGCCAAGGGGTTGGACCCCACTGGTTATTAATAAATCAGTGATGTCGCATACTAGCAAGATCATTTTCTATTTTTCTGATTTACACTTAAGTTAATGGAAAGGATGGGAGAGCAATGACAGGACAATAGGGATGCGATTTGGACTCATTCAGTCGAAAATCTCGGTCGTAGGACATCAAGGTCAAATTTTAGCTCAAAAAGCATGTTTCTGTATGTGAACAGAGTACCGGTAATTCACTCAGATGTGATCTTATTTGGACAAAACTCTGCTGGAAGAGCGAGGGTCAGCCTCAGAAGGTGTAAGAACAATAGGATACGAAGGGCATGTCACACTGGAATGTCAACCCTAATACTGGTTTTATCTGATTTTGGCAAAGTCTGGTGGTAAGAGTCGAGATAAGGAAGGGAAGAAGAGATTTGATTTTTTGAAAAGCAATTATTCAAAGCGCAACAAGCTCACGGAAAAAGGTTAAAATGCTCGACCCTATATTTCAAGAATATTTAATCCGCTTTGGATAGAAATTGGATAAACATGAGTGAAGGTCCATGCCAGTGGATAATGTAATTCCCATTTATATGATTAAACAAAAGGATAAACGTTAAGGTCGACGGGTGCAAGGCCAACACAGATAATCTTTGGCCTATATTGGACTCACGCTTTAGGAAGGATTTGAGAGTCACATGAAGAATGAAGTGCCTCAGTTTTGAGAACAGTTGGTCGAAAGACAAGGCGTTACATGGAAAGAAAGTCCTAAACGCATAGCCCCCAAAACAACTCTTGAGAGAGATTTTTTTTTTTTTTTTTTTTTTTAGTGGTGTTTTTTGTTTCTGTTTTCACAGCGCGAAGGAATTTTCAGCGGGAAGAAATATATCCAGACAAGATTTGAGTTGGGTTAAAACTATTGCATCGTCACCATAACCACAATTTTAGTATGTTGGTAAATAATTTTCTCTTGAATTATTCTCGTACATGGCTGAATTTCATAGATTATTACGATATGAATACCCTATTGTTACTATGGAGTGAACTACGCTAGTTTTTTCCAGTTTCTGTTTCTCTAGCTTTCTGTCTGACTGCAATCTTTATTACGTATTTCTCTTACTGATCTATTTATCTACACATTTATGTTTATGTCCATATATATATATATATATATATATATATATATATATATATATATATATATATATATATATATATATTCATCATCATCATCATCCAGTCCTACGTTGCCCCATGAGGAGCGTAGGAGCCCGGGGCTAGGCAGTTGGTCCTGACATTTAAGAAGAGAGTGACCAACCTCACTCATCCCTGAGTGGCATTAAGTGAGCAATAAACCCCAATCGCCCCTTGGATATAAACCTTCACCGGCTCAATCCGATTGGAGCACAAAAATTACCCACTAAACCACCAGGCGCCAAAATTTGGTTATATGGTTACCACCCAGCGTAGTAAATAGTTTCCTGGTGTACAGGAAACCATTTGTCTTGTCACTCAGTGTAGAGTCACCCATAAGCAGAAGGAAAAGGAAAGAATGAAGGAATGAAAGACAGAAGAGGGAGTGTAAAGTCACCCGTAGGCAGAAGGACGAGGAGAGAATGAAGGAAGAAAGACAGAAGAGGATGGAAGGAAAGAAGGATGGAGGAGAGGAAAGGGCAGACACCCGAGAGCAGTACTACATTGAGTGAGTGGATGGTGAGCGCCCCCACCTACCACAAATAAATATATATATATATATATATATATATATATATATATATATATATATATATATATATATATATATATATATATATATATATAGGTATCTATCTGTGTATCTGTGCATCTATCGGTCTGGCTGGCTGGCTGTCTATCCTCGTCTGTCTTGTTTATCTTTTACTTATAGATCTGGCTATCTACATATTTCTTTCAGTTGTTTCTCTTTATGTTCTTCTGAAAATGAAAATAGTACATAACGGGTATATAGCAGAACACTCGGGTAAAAAAGGAAAAGAGGAACACCATGAATGAAGTGAAAAAATAGGGATAATAAGAATATGTAAGAAATAGGAGAAGGATGAGATGAGGGACTTGTGTTCGTGAGGATAATGGGAAAGAAATCATGCAGGAAAAAGAAAGATAAAATGATGGAATGCAATTGAAAAAGACTAAGAGTTAGGAAAATGTATAGGAAGGAAGAGTTTAAGGGACTGTAGTTGAGGTGGAATGAAGCTGAAGAGTGTATGCAGGAAGGAATAGTGGATGAAATGGATGACTGTACGGTAGGTGGACCAAAGCAGAGTTGAGGAATGTGTGTGTTTTGAAAAAGAATGCTACAGAATGAGGGAATAATACAAATGAATCAAAATACAGCTAAGAAGAATGTTTAGGAAGAAAGAGTGGAATGCAGTATTGGATTACAGATGAGCCTATATTAACGATGCATATATATTTTTTCATTATCGTTGCCATTCTTGATAAATTTCAGTATTTGAGATCAAGCAGTACATAACAGGGTGATATAAATACACTCATGCTGTAATCAGTCCACTGTTTCCTTCATGATCATCTTATCTTTTTTCCTATTATTATGACTGATGGAACTACAGGATATAGTAAGATACACACACACACACACACACACACACACACACAGGCAACGCTACACTGTTGCAACCATCCACCTGACCAAGCACATACCCCGACCTCCTGCACATCTATCCAAGAGCATAACGGCCCTCATCTCCCCCCTTCTGTATAAAATAGACATTACAACTTAACAGTTTGTGTAGTTTATCCTACTTAATAAATATAGTTTATTATTACCTTTCAGATTCCATGCGCAAGTCACATTGAAATCTCTGATCTATGTATCTGTACCTTATATATATATATATATATATATATATATATATATATATATATATATATATATATATCCATCATCAAATCCTACGTTGCCCCATGAGGAGCGTAGGAGCCCGGGGCTAGGGCAGTTGGTCCTGACATTTAAGATGAGAGTGAAGGTTATATATATATACTTTGTGGTAGGTGGGGGCGCTCACCATCCACTCACTCGATGTAGTGCTGCTGTCGGGTGTTTGCCCTTTCCTCTCCTCCATCCTTCTTTCCTTCCATCCTCTTCTGTCCTCCTTTTCTTCATTCTTTCCTTGTCCTTCTGCCTATGGATAACTTTACACTTCATCTTCTGTCTTTCCTTCATTCTTTCCTCTTCCTTCTGCCTGTGGGTGACCCTACACTGAGTGACAAGCTAAATGGTTTCCTGTACATCAGGAAACCATTTACTGCGCTGGGTGGTAACCATATAACCAGATTTTGGCGCCTGGTGGTTTAGTGAGTATTTATTGCGCTTCAATTGGATTGAGCCGGTGAAGGTTTATATCCAAGGGATGGTTGGGGTTGATTGCTCATGTAATGCCACTCAGGGATGAGTGAGGCTGGTCACTCTCATCTTAAATATCGTTACCAACTGCTTAGCCCCGGACTCCTACCCTTCTCATGGGGCAATGTAGGATTGGATGATGGATATATATATATATATATATATATATATATATATATATATATATATATATATATATATATATATATATATATATATATATATATATTGTTACGGAACAAAGAAAGATAAAGTACACTTTAAGTGAGAATACTAAAAATCACTACTGTCCCGTAAAGTTCCAGGTTCAAAACAAAAGAGTTAGATAAAATTACAAGTTAAAGTTTAATGCTCAAACTAACAACAAAACATTCAGGACTCACAAGGATAATGTAATGGCAAAAAACAGGTTAAATATATGGTTAACTGCAATAGCCTCTATTAACACGAAATTAGCAAAAAGTAAATTTATCTAAGTCAGCCCTGATAAAATGAAAATACACTGGGTAATGCTCAGTTAATGCAAGATAAATTATTACAGATACAAACTACTATTAATGATGATGGACATAAAGATCCCTACATGAATTACAAAAACTTCACTAGGCCTACAAATTAAACTTATGCTATACAGTACAAGAACAAAATGCAACAACAGTTATACTCAAATTACACACAGCTGCTAGATGGTTGGAGACTTCCTGAGCACTCAATAATAATAACTGTACAGGGGAGGACAGAGATGTGAACAAAATGAGGAGTAGATCTAAGTGGCAAGGATGCAGAGACTGAGCTCATTATATAGGGACCGGCAGAGCTTGATACAACTTGCAAGAAGGACGCGCAAATGAAGCCATGGGGACAAAGAGTTGACAATCCTGCTCTGAACTCCAGAAACGACGACTTACTCTACTATAACGGTAGAAGGGGGAACTGAGGCAGAACACGCTCGTGATCAAACATGCAGCATACTGTGCGTTAAAATTACACAAAGGATGATGAAATCATAGGCTATGTAACACCTCCCCACAAAGAAAAAAGAAATTTACAAAGGAAATTTCGTATTACTCTAAAACAATCTGTATATGGCATTACAGAACATGCAAAAGTCTTTCCTAGTGTTACAAAACATGAGATCTCCCTAGCACGTTCAGTCATAGGTACTTGCCAGTATCCCTTTAACAAATCAAACTTACTTATGTACCTAGCCTTTCCGATCTTGTCTATGCAATTTTCCACGCGAGGGAGAGGGTAAGTGTCTGTTTTGGTTATCTGATTAACACGTCTGTAGTCAATGCAAAGCCGCTGTGACCCTCCTGGCTTTAGGGACCAGAGTGACAGGAGAACTCCACTCGCTCTGACAGGGCTCAATCATCTTGTGGTCCAACAGGTAGCCAAGCTCCTTCTGGATGAGAGGAACTTTCACTGGGTTCACACGGTAAGGAGGCAGTTTAATTGGCTTTGCGTCTCCAACATCGACATCATGCATCAACACAGTGGTTCTTCCTGGAGTAGCACGGAACACTTGCGGGTACTCCTGCAGTAATGCCGAAAAACTCCTGCCTTTCCTTGGGAGGTAGATGAGAAAGCTTAGTCTGGAGATCATTCATGATATCAGGATTCTTCCCCAAACTATCACTCAGGCTCATACTGCATGGGAGAGCTTCACTAGCAGACTCGGGTGGAACAGCTACAGTGCAGACTGGATTATTTTCGATCCGCCTGTGATATAACTTTAGCATGTTGATGTGACATAGTTGCTTGTTCTTTCTACGATCTGGTGTGGCAATGACATAGTTGACATCACTGAGTTTCTTCTCCACGAAATAAGGACCACTAAACTTGGCTTGAAGAGGTTGCCCATGAACTGGTAGCAGAATCAAAACCTGATCTCCTGGCTGAAAGTGGCGTAACCTGGACTTCTTATCATACCAAGTCTTCATCTTCTCCTGAGCAGCTCCTAAATTCTCTCTCGCCAGCTGTAAAGCAGTGGACAGCCGTTCTTTGAACTTCATCACATACTCCAGCAGGTTGATGTCATCTTCCTCCGACAGCCAGCATTCCTTGAGTAGCTTAAGGGGTCCTCTTACTTCATGGCCAAACAGTAGTTCAAAAGGTGAGAAGCCCAGTGATTCATTTGGAGATTCTCTTGCGGCAAACACAACGAATGGAAGACCTTTATCCCAGTCTTTCTGATGTTCCAAACAGTATTTCTTGAGCATCGATTTGAGTGTTTGATGATATCTCTCCAACGCTCCTTGGGTCTGGGGATGGTAAGCTGAAGACGTGATCTGGGTGATGCCCGACTCTTTCAGGGACTGCTTGAAAACGTTTGACATGAAATTACTTCCTCGGTCTGACTGTACCTCCTTGGGCAGACCAAACTTTGTGAAGAACCCTAGCATTTCCTTAACCACGTTCTTTGCTGAGATATTTTCTATGGAATGGCTTCAGGATAACGAGTAGCCATATCAATCATGGGTCAACACATAAGAAAATCCTGAAGAAGTCTTAGGAAGAGGGCCCACAATATCCACCAACACACGGGTGAAAGGCGCCTCAAAAGGAGGAATGGGAACTAGAGGTGCAACCTTTTCGGTCTGATTACACTTCCCCACAACTTGACAGGTGTGACAAGACTTACAATACCAGGAAACATCCCTGAAGATACCTGGCCAGTAGAAGTGTTTCAAAATGCTTGACACAGTCTTCCTCACTCCAA
This sequence comes from Coenobita brevimanus, assembly GCF_032717465.1. NCBI lineage: Eukaryota > Metazoa > Arthropoda > Malacostraca > Decapoda > Coenobitidae > Coenobita > Coenobita brevimanus. The sequence goes on along the minus strand of NW_027644934.1, from coordinate 18,513 downwards.
GGTGTCCTGCCAAACTGGAATCACGAGCCACTCTAATGATATCCTGCCTACAAACACGAGGGATGACAACTTGATGTACAACCTCCCATTCACAGTCGGCTGATGCTGTTGGGGGTCTCCACTTCCTCATAAGTACTCCTGACTTTATATAATAACAAGTAGAAGCACCGGCTGACTCTTCCTCACTGCAAGCAGTGTTAGCTAGACCTTTCAACTCAGGGTCAGCAACCTGCAACTCAACCAACTCTTGACGAGACAAATTATCAACACTACGGGGTACTGCCCCATCTGGTGAGTGGTCGAAATTAGCAAGAAAAGTGTCAGCTAGGATAACATCATCATCATCATTATCCTCTAAATCACCAGTAACTTTAGACTTAGCCCTAGTGACAGCACATGCAGGGAACACATCAGGGACATCACAATCCTGGGCCGCAGCCACTGGCTCACTAGACAACTGAGGAGCTGGACACACTTGACTTCCACCAATATCATTTCCAAGTAAGAAAGTTACACCTGACATTGGGAGTGTCTCAACCAACCCAACCATAACGGAACCATTAACAAAACCAGACTCTAAATTCACTCTGCACGGAGGGACAGAGAAGTAATTATTCCCTACACCTTGTAAGATTACAGTTTCATCAGAGGAATTAACATTAGAGCCTAGAACACTGGTCAGCATAAGGGATTGGCAAGCACCTGTATCACGATATATTTTAACTGATTTCCTGTCATTACTGTCCAGAGGACTGACAAAACCATCAGACAGGAAATTAGCACATGAAGTCTTGAGAGTGTCACCCACGTTACTGCTCAAAAGAGGAGCTTCATTATGAGAATTTAATTTACCCCTCAAAGCAGGTTCAGTTAACTCAGTTAAAGAATTCTGGGAACTCTCAAGGGTGGACACTAGACCAATTGACTGAATATTTAAAGACTCCTTTTTGTTCACATCACGCTGTCTCCTGAAACATTTCTCCGTAGTATGACCAAGCTTACTACAATAAGTACATTTACTTTTCTGAAATCTAGAAGTGAAGCTGGTATTTACTTCCTGAGAAACATCATCTTTAATCTCTTTCCTGTTACCTGTACTCTGAGTAGAGGCAACGAACTTACTCTCAGCTTTCCCTTTTTCTTTAGAATATCTCTTGTGAGTGAGAACATATTCATCAGCTAAAACTGCAGCATCAGACAAATTATCTATTCTTTTCTCATCAAGATATAGGCTTACATCTTTATAAATACACCTCTTGAAGTCCTCCAGCAAAATCATCTGCTTAAATTTACCAAAATCAGAATCCACATTCTTAGAATTTAACCACTGCTCTAACAGATCTTCTTTGATTTTTGCATACTCAACATGGGATTGCTTATCTTGCTTTGTAAGTTGTCCTAAATTTTACTCTATAGGCTTCAGGAACAAGCTCATAGGCCTTAAGAATCAAGCTCTTAACTACATCATAATTATCAGATTGATCCTGAGGCAAAGATGCATAAGTTAATTGAGCTTTACCGGTGAGAACAGTTTGAAGGAGTACTGGCCAATACTGTTTAGGCCAATTAAAACCTGTAGCTACCCTCTCAAACAACTGAAAATACTTTGTTAAATCAGATTCATTAAAAGGAGGGACAAGTTTAACATTTTTAGCCACATCAAAATCATCAGAGCTAGATGATCCAGTTCCACCTCGTTTCATGCGATACTCATGGTCTGCCTGAATCCTAGCAATTTCAACTTGTGCCTCAGCCTCCTTAGCACGAGCCTGAAACTCAGCCTCCTTAGCATTTGCTTGAAAGTCAGCCTCCTGAATACGAGCCTGAGACTCCGCCTCCTTAGCCTGAGACTCAGCCTCCTTAGCACGTGCTTGAAATTCAGCCTCCTTAACACGAGCCTCCTGCAGGGCTAGCTGTAACTTAGCTAATTCAATCTGCGTTTGCTCATTTGGAGGAGTTACATTAAACAAGCTTTTATTAATCATGTCAACAATTTGATCTTTAGAATGATGAGAGCGAACAGCAATTCCCAATTGTTGAGCAACAAGCTTAAGTTCATTCTTTGTTCTGTTTTCTACATCCAACACTGTTTGCACATTTGACAAAAATCATTGGCTTCATCAAGCGTATTAATAGTAGACATCATGAATAAGTAACAGTCACAAAATATCAAGCAATATCCTTATGATAATATCCTGAATATCCTGATATGAGGTCGCCAAATTTATATTACGGAACAAAGAAAGATAAAGTACACTTTAAGTGAGAATACTAAAAATCACTACTGTCCCGTAAAGTTCCAGGTTCAAAACAAAAGAGTTAGGTAAAATTACAAGTTAAAGTTTAATGCTCAAACTAACAACAAAACATTCAGGACTCATAAGGATAATGTAATGGCAAAAAACAGGTTAAATATATGGTTAACTGCAATAGCCTCTATTAACACGAAATTAGCAAAAGTAAATTTATCTAAGTCAGCCGTGATAAAATGAAAATACACTGGGTAATGCTCAGTTAATGCAAGATAAATTATTACAGATACAAACTATTATTAATGATGATGGACATAAAGATCCCTACATGAATTACAAAAACTTCACTAGGCCTACAAATTAAACTTATGCTATACAGTACAAGAACAAAATGCAACAACAGTTATACTCAAATTTCACACAGCTGCTAGATGGTTGGAGACTTCCTGAGCACTCAATAATAATAACTGTACAGGGGAGGACAGAGATGTGAACAAAATGAGGAGTAGATCTAAGTGGCAAGGATGCAGAGACTGAGCTCATTATATAGGGGCCGGCAGAGCTTGATACAACTTGCAAGAAGGACGCGCAAATGAAGCCATGAGGACAAAGAGTTGACAATCCTGCTCTGAACTCCAGAAATGACGACTTACTCTACTATAACGGTAGAAGGGGGGAACTGAGGCAGAAGACGCTCGTGATCAAACATGCAGCATACTGTGCGTTAAAATTACCGGTACACAAAGGATGATGAAATCATAGGCTATGTAACAATATATATATATATATATATATATATATATATATATATATATATATATATATATATATATATGTGTGTGTGTGTGTGTGTGTGTGTGTGTGTGTGTGTGTATACAGTACATCCATCCATCCATCATCCAATCCTATGTCGCCCAATGAGGAGCGTAGGAACCCGTGACTAGGCAAATTGGTCCTGACGTTTAAGATGAGAGAGAGAGAGAGAGAGAGAGAGAGAGAGAGAGAGGGAGGGAGGGAGGGAGGGAGAGAGAGAGAGAGAGTACATACCTCAACATACGTCACCTTCAGGCGTTCACTAATCTGTTTTGATGTTCACACTCAAGGACCAGTTCACTCCCCACAAATCAAACTACTTAACGAACCCACCATCGCCCTTTCATTGCTCCCCATCCACCCCTCTCTTTCATCCATCACCTTTTCATTGCTCCCCATCCACCCCTCTCTTTCATCCATCGCCCTTTCATTGCTCCCCATCCACCCCTCTCTTTCATCCATCACCTTTTCATTGCTCCCCATCCATCCCTCCTTCATCCATCACCCTTTCATTGCTCCCCATCCACCCCTCTCTTTCATCTCTTTCTCCCGCCTAAATCTCTTAAATCCCTACGCCTGTGAGAGACACCGGGACTAAAGGGACTAATCCTCCACTCTCTCACACTGTACTCTCCAAATCCCTACCTATTATCCGATGTTCAGGCCGTGAGTTACGAATACTGAAAGAGGAACAGATGTGCTAGACCTATATACATACATGTATGTATATGGGTCCTGAGATGTGCATATGGGCTTAATGAGTACGAGAAGTAGGTTTATTCTCTCTCTCTCTCTCTCTCTCTCTCTCTCTCTCTCTCTCTCTCTCTCTCTCTCTCTCTCTCTCAGTCCCCTTATTTTTTTTGTCATAGCTTATATATAACCCTTCTCTTATTTCTATTTTTACCCATTAGCTCTCCATTATCCATATTACTTTTTCACTTATCCCCTTTTCTACATCTCTCTCTCTCTCTCTCTCTCTCTCTCTCTCTCTCTCTCTCTCTCTCTCTCTCAGTCCCCTTATTTTTTTTGTCATAGCTTATATATAACCCTTCTCTTATTTCTATTTTTACCCATTAGCTCTCCATTATCCATATTACTTTTTCACTTATCCCCTTTTCTACCTTTCACTTCCTCCTAAATAACCCCGCGTTTCCCTTTCTCCCACTCGTCTTTCTTCTCTTATTTTGTCTCTCACATTCTTACCTTTGCTGCGGCTTCTCTCAGTAATTCTCTCAGTAATTCTCAGATGTCTTCCTGTTTTCCACTTCCTCCAAACATCGTGACATTTTTCTTTTGTAGCCAATCACCTACAGGATAAAGACGTCTGCGTTTTTATTCAGCTGAAGTCAGGCCTCTCCTTGTGCATCTGTTATAAACTATTCCTCCTAACTCCAGTAAAGACATCTCTGCATCTTTTACTCTTGTTACCATCAGGTGATTAGGTTCACCTTAAGAGAGAACTCATAGGGAAAGGGTTAACTTTCAAAACTAATTTACATCTGTCTTCCTGCTACTTACTTTCCCACGTTCATATCTCTCGGAGCTCATTCTCATACCTTCCTCACCTGGCTCTGCTCCTATATTCTTGTCAGTTTCTCATCTGCTCCACAAACCTTCCTTCCCTTCACCTCATATTCTCACATATTTATCACCTCTGTTATTTTAGGAACCCCCTCAGGTGTTTCCTTTCACCTATCCCTCCGACTTGTGCACGTTTTCTTCCTTTTTTCTTCCTTCCTTCTCACCTAACCTCCATGCCTTATTTACACCTTACCTTCTAAGTTATTTCTCAAATTCACTCATCTTCAACACTGTCACCTTTTAACGTCCATCTCCAACACAATCTCCCACTTCTCCAATCTCCCACCTGACCATATCCCCATCACCGACCACATAGCGTCTTACCTCTCACGGCTTCTCATTCTTCTCTCACAAACTCTCAGCCTCATGTCTCATCTTTCCACCGACTGCCCACCTCTCATCTGAATACTAAGCAATGAAACCATTAAATTTCGCATCTCTCTCCATAAATCAGTAGGCACTCTTAGGTGTCTTAACAAAACAGCTACTGCAGGCATTCAAAGGAGCCACATTTTATTCTCTTTAAAACACAGACACAACACACACACACACACACACACACACACACACACACACACACACACACACACACAAGCACGCGCGCGCGCGTTTTCGAAGGCATTATCAGTCACTACAAGTATCGCACATTCCTCATACACATCACGATAATCTATGCTTCTGAACTATCACATCCTCTCAGGTGACTTAAAAGAAAAAATAAAACTAAGATACGTCCAGTACAATCATCCATATGCCAACCATGTAAGGTCTGTTGGTGTGCTGGTGACCGTATCGCGCCGCGACAAAGTCCACGCCTGGTAAACATGACACCTGCTGAGGCCCTTCCGTCTTCCCAGGTACTTGAGTGTTTGTGCCTGGAATATTGAAGTCTCTTTAACAGCACACCGGAACATATCACCCGGAATCGTTAATCTCGTAGGGTCAGGCTGACAGACTCAAGAACAAAGGACGTGAAGGGGAGGACCCGCAATAAAGCCATTCTTCTGCCCCAGGTCTCTGTTCAAAGACCTGACAACAATAGATCAGGATTACCAGTTTACACACCTGTCTCCCGCCAAACACTTGTTCACTCACTCATCTTCTGTCGCCTCTCCCCCTCCGCCCCCCACTTTTCTCCTTTCTTCCCAAATCCTTTCTGTCCCTCTCTTCTCCCACTCCTCTTCATATTTCTTCCCCACGCATATTCTTCCCCCTTCTCTAGCTTCCCTAATCATTCTTCCCCTTTACCCTCTCTCCCTCCATCTACCTCCATTCTTCACTTTCGCTGTACAATGTACACATACTTCGCTTACCTTCTCTCTTGCAAGTAGCCTCCTGGATTCCTGTCCCTCTTTTTTATGAATAGAATGGTTACGTTAGTGAATATGTATCTTGTAAAAATAAAAAGCCTCTAATAGACCTACAGGTCTGTTGCTATTTGGTTGCCTTTGTACTCCTTTGTACTCCTCCTCTCCCAATAACCTTTGTTCCAGAGCCTTCTCTCCCTCTCTTCCCTCTCTACTTGTATCTTCCCAATATCCTTACTCCTTCTCCTCTTCCCCTTCCCACTCTCCGCTCGAATATTCTGTGCCACTTGTTCTCTCTTACTTAATTACCCTTTTAATCCTCTCGCGTCTTTCAGCTTCGCCTTAATATACCTCCCCGCCTCATGCCCTCTCAGTCAGGCGAAAGTCACCCTGATCTGTGAGAATGAGTTAATACAAATCTACAAAAGCGTGTAAAGTGCCTCATCTCCACACTTCTGAACCGTAAACTGATGCACACCTTATCTTAGTACAAAACATACTTGACGTCGGTGACGCTAATAGAGCTGAGTGAGGATGTAGCAAGCTGCATTAAATGTTTTGTCTGCAGTGTTGGTGGTCTAAACTGTAAGCTCTGTAGCAAATCCACTGCCTGCCTTTTTATTTTTCATAAAATTTCTAAGAAATATACGTTTTAACCCTGCTACCACCAAACAATGTTATTCGTCGTAAGCGAAACTGTTCGAAGTGAAGGAGTGTAATTATTAACAAGAAAGTAATTTCTAGCGATTAACGACTTTGTCCAATACGAACGAGCAAAAATTAGATCATTAACCAAGAGACTCTAAAAGGTACATACGATTAGACCAGGAGCCCACAAGATACAACAACAACGTTAATGATGAGTTATGTCGAGAAGGAAAACAAGAGTAAAACAATCATCCAGCGGGTGTGTTTCTCTCTCTCTCTCTCTTTCTGTGTGTGTGTGTGTGTGTGTGTGTGTGTGTGTGTGTGTGTGTGTGTGTGTGTGTGTGTGTGTGTGTGTGTTTGGGATCGCTAGGCATACAGATACCGTTATGAGTGAGTGGGAGAGTGAGACCCGGGGTAGGAGGTCAGGGAGGGAGAGTCACAGTGAATGAGGGAGACAAACAAGGACAGAAGAAAGGAAGGATGAAAGTAAGATACAGGGTGGGAATTAAGGAGAAACAGGCAGGATGGGAGAGAAAATGAGGCATAGGGGGCAAGGGAGAGACAGTGGAGAAGGAGGGGAGATAAAAGGGTGGCAAGGAGAGAGTAAGAGACAGGATGAGAGACGCGAGAGTCACAGGTAGGGAGAGACAAGAAGAGAGAGATAGTAAATGAAGGAAAATAAGGATGGAGGGGAAAATATGAATGGGGGAAAAAGATAGAGGAAGGATAAAACAGGGAGGAGTGTACAAGAAGCATTAGGCGGACAGGGGGAGAGGGAAAGACAGACGGAGAGACAATGACAGTGAGAGAGGTCAAAGAAGTGACAAACAGGGAGAAAGAAACAGGTAGACTGAGAAGGAATGAAGACAGACATGGACTAGAAATCATTTATATAATACGACCGAGAGAGAGAGAGAGAGAGAGAGAGAGAGAGAATGACTGGTGCAAATTCGGGGAAGTGTGGGGAATTTGGACAAAAATAACGTTAGACAATGTGAGAGTGAGAAATATTGGTAATAAGAATCTGAATGAGAGCGAGAATAATAAAAAAAAGATCAAGAACAGGTAAGAAATGAGAAAGTAAAAAAAAAAAATGAGGAACTGGCATTAAGAAAATGGTCGACTGCGTGGTATGAATTCTTGGGTAAGGTGGGGTTAGGACCGTTAGGCAAAGGAATCCTACCTCCCCATCTTCTCTCTCTCTCTCTCTCTCTCTCTCTCTCTCTCTCTCTCTCTCTCTCTCTCTCTCATTAGCACATTCTGGTCCGCCTCCGAGTCATCAGATCGTGTTCAATTTTACCCTTCGATAGATAGAAGGCATCGCAACACCGCCGTCGTGTGTTGGGGGAAGGGGGACAAAGGGAAGTGGAGAGAATGGGTGAAATGGAAAGGGGCTAAAAGAGGAGAAATGGAGTAGGAAAGAAGTGACATAATATAGGAGTGTGGAGAGTGGGTGAAGTAGGGAGGGGCTGAAAGGGGAGGGTGAGAAATAGTTGGTTGAAAATAAGTGACCGGGAATTAAGGTTGGATGTCGAACACCCCACATGAGAAATTGGCTAAATGATAAGTGGAGCGAGTACGAATGAATGTTGGAATGGCCAGGAATGGAGTTGGGATTTCTCCATTGTAAAATTATTTATCTTTAAACCCTTCAACTCGAAAACGTTTTCATTGGCTTATTCTTGATACCGTCCAACTATTTTATTTTCCTTATGAGAGACAATTTGCAAAGTAAAATCAAATTCCACAAACCATTTTACTACAAGACTCCTTAGATGTATAATACTGCCTCCAAACAGAAAAAGACCAGAGAACCGTTTGCGTTAAAATTCTGGGGACTCCTACATTGCTTTGGCTAACTCCAGACGCTGTCTTTGCCATTGGAGGTTAAGTAGTAACTGAGTGGTTGAGT
>NW_027644934.1:0-5000 GCF_032717465.1 Coenobita brevimanus | reverse complement strand
ATGGGGCAAGACTAGTGCCTCGTTTCAGTCGTAATTGGGGAGAGATACAAGCAGAGAATTCAGAGGAACAGTGGTGTGTGTGTGTGTGTGTGTGTGTGTGTGTGTGTGTGTGTGTGTGTGTGTAGAGGGAGAGAGAGAGAGACAGGGATGGCCCGAGGAGTCTGTAATTGGGGGGAGGGTAAGGACAATTTTGACTAGTTTGATCCGTTTGGCGTTACGGTTTGACCAACTAAATAGATGGAAACAAACCAAATTTATGAGAAAGTAATTTTTATTGTAACAGACTTACAGTATTTCCTGGAAAGTAATTTATTTACTGGTGACAAATTTAAACAAACTTTCATTCTGGATTTCTGGTGCATATAGACACAACTTAATTCAAAATTGCACTACTGTTCACTGATTCTCAGTCATACAGTGAGAGATACAAGATGCTTTAACTGACTACTTAAAAAAAAATAATAATAACCTACACATACACAAATCACACTTGGTAAGTCAAATAAGGAAAAAGGTGAAAAACTAATGTTGAGTCAACATGAAGTGAATGTGGATAATGGATTAATAAGGATTCAGCAGTAACAACCTTATATACAGATTGTGTAATGATAATGGCTTTTAGAATTTGATTCATGTTTTCATGAGTTTCCACCAATTTGCAGTTTTTTTGAAGATCACAACTGATCAGGTCACTTTCACAAGCTAGTACCATCAGATAATGTAGCGTTTTTTCTTTGGTTCGGTTTCGCAAATAGGCCTATGTTTTTAAAAGCATAAGCCTGCTAAATGACTTCTCGATTTTTTACCAACTCAGTAATTCTTTGACCAACTCAGAACACACACTGGGGGGGGGTGACCCCCCTCTCCCGGTCGGGCCTGACACATCCCTGGAGAGAGAGAGAGAGAGAGAGAGAGACCGAAGGGAGTCAGCAGAGTTAAGGAGACGAACAAAGCCTAAAGAATAAGTACAGTATGCATCCAAATCACTATTATAGATCACTTTCATCAAGATGCAAAATTATTTCCAAAGATCATATGAATACGTGAGACAGTTAATTGCTGTAGCTCAGTACCCATCTCACCCTTGCAGTTTCTTGTTGCATCACCGCCATCCAAAAATAAACAAACGAACAACTGCCCAACGCTACACAGAGTATCTCGGCAACATACCCCCTTCTCCACCCAATAATACAAATCACAGATCACCCAACACTACAAATCACAAAAATACAGTGCATAAACACAGTTGTTAGCCACCACAGCCATCCAAACCCTTCAGTCAAACAGCATCCTTCGTGAACCACCACCAGCCATACACTCCTCATCAACCCTACCCAGAAAGGCACGAACACACCTATACTCATTTTTTTTTTTTTTTTAATTGAGGCGAAGATGCACTTGACAGGTTGGTGATGATTGGCTGAATGCAACATGTCCGAATAACATCCTCGTATTTCAAATAATTACCAGTTAATATGACATTACTTGGTAATTATTTGAAATACACCTATGTTACTCGGACATGTCGCATTCAGCCAGTCATCATCAACCTGTCAAGTGCATCTTCGTCTTAAAAAAAAAAAAAAAAAAAAAAAAAAAGTATAGTCAGACTGCGATGTGGTCACCACTGTTCCCTGCTACGGTTCCGACACAAAATACAACTCACAAACAAGTTACTTTGCCCACACTGCAAGGCAACCCCCCACACCACAACACATTCATTCACCACATGCACATCACTATTGCAACACAGTCTTTTAATATAACCTCAACCAAAGACTTTTGGAAACGACGGGTAGAAGCTTCTGATTTCCATTGGGATCGCAACGAGATGAACCTGGGGTTGCAACAACAACAACTACAACATCCAAACCTCCGCCGACTTTCAAACTCGACTTTACTTTTTAACAACCTTATCAAGATCCATTCTCTCTTCATGACCACACCAACTGTATATCATTATATGTTATCAATAAGCCTCCTCACACCAACAATTTTTCAGTTCCTATTATTCTCCATTCTCTCTTCATGACCACACCAACTGTATATGTTATCAATAAGCCTCATCACACCAACAATTTTTCAGTTCCTATTATTCTCCATTCTCTCTTCATGACCACACCAACTGTTTATGTTATCAATAAGGCTCCTCACACCATCAATTTCTCAGTTCCTATTATTCCTTATTTAACCCACTTTACACACGCCACACACATTCCAAAACTGTCCCATTTCCAGTGTCATTACTCCATAATTTTCGTCCTTATGCCATACAAAGATAACTCACTAACTCGCATAATCAAATTGATTCATAGCCGAGCTTCTAATATTCTGTTATGTGCATTTCTGCTGTTATTTTATTATTTTTTTAAGGCGGGCGAAAATAAACATACTTTCATTATTTAATCAGCAGTAAGATTGACTGATATCTGTGAGTAGGAAAATAAAATTCTCATTTCATTTAACAGTCGGTGAGCGAATGACACTGATTTGATACTAGCCAAAGTCTGGTTGCTCGTGGGAGGTCCGAAGCTGTAACCTGTCGTCTGGGAAGGAGGGGCAGAGACTAGCGCTTTCCACGCTGGGTGTAGTACGAACTTCTGAACGGAGCTGTACATTCAATGACTTCATCTCTCTCAAAGACCATCACTTTACTCTTCCCTACATTCACCTTTAGATTCCTTTTCTTACACACTCTCCCAAACTCATCCACCAAGCCTTGCAGCTCCCCTTCGTCTTCACTCAACAACACAGAATCATCTGCAAACAACAGTACGGGAGTTTCCAAACACTGCCCTCTCTCACCAGGGCCACTCCAACATCCACTACCCTACCTTGTACCTCTTTAATAACCCCATCCATATACAGATTGAACAACCATGGAAACATGACACATCCCTGTTTCAACCCAACCTTCAAAGAGAAAAACTCTCTCAGTTCACCATCCACACGCACTGCAGCCTTAGCATCCTCATACAAACTTTTCCCAACATCCAGCAACTTCCCATCTACTCCATATATTCTTAATACTGTCCACAATCCTTGTCTATCCACCCTGTCATATGCTTTCTCCAAATCCATGAAGGCCGCATACAACTTCTTTCCCTTCTCAAGTAACTTTTGCTATAAAGATCTAAGAATGAATATCTGATCTATACAACCTCTTCCCTTCCTAAAGCCTCCCTGTTCTTCTCCGACTAATTCCTCTGTTATTTCCCTAACTCTGTCAATAAGTATCATACCATATACTTTTCCTATTCAACTGAGAAGACAAATGTCCCTATGTATTACCACACACTTCTTTTTCCCCTTTCCCTTTGTACAAGGGAATAATTATACCTGACTTCCAATCCTCCGGGACTCTACCTTCCTCCCAGGCCAATCTGCACATCTTCCACATCCATTCTACTACTATCTCTTCCCCATGCTTCAGCATTTAACCACACACTCCATCAATTCGTGGGGCTTTCCCCATTTTGATTTTCTTCATTGCTTCCTTAACTTCCATCCAACTGATTCCTTCCTGTCTTCTCACCTCCCTCCTTTTCCCAGCCATTCCCCAGCCACTTATACTCGCATTACTTTCATTCTCTGTGTTCAACAATTCACTAAAGTGTTCTCTCCATCTGCCCACTTTTTCTCCCTTCTCAACTAGTAATCTACCATTTTTATCTTTCGCTTCCCTACTAACTTCATTGCCACCCTGTCTGATTCTCTTTACCTCTTTCCAGAACAATTTCTTACATTCCCTCCACTTGACACTCAAATTCCTTCCAAATTCCTCATCCACACGCTTCTTACTCTCTCGTACTAATCTTTTCACCTCTCTCTTTCTTTCTACATATAATTCTCTTCCGGTACTCTCAGCGTCTTCCACTCCCCTATTTCTCATCTAGCCACTATATGCTTTTCTCTTTTGTGCCACAGCCTGTCTCACCTCTTCATTCCACCATGCTGTTCCTTGGACCCCCTTTCGTCTTCTCTTCACCCTACGTACCACCTTACAAGCTGCACATATTTCTTCTGTGAATATCTTGCACACACCTTCCACGTTCCCCATCTGCTCCAATTCATATTTACCCAATCGTTCCTTCCTTATATTCTGCCTATTTCTCATCCTCTTGTAACCTTTCCACTCTCCTTGTATATATTCCTTCCTCCCGTCTTTCCCTTCTTGTATTTCTCCATTTTACTTGGACCTTGACTCTGACCACCACCAGGTGGTGGTCAGAAAGTCCACTCACCCAACCTCTATATGCTCTTGCATCCATTACACATCTTCACATCCTTTCATCCACACACACATAATCAGTCATTGCCTTCCTTTCATTCAGTTCACCATCCACCTTTCTCATCACTCGCCATGTATACCTGTGGATCATTTTGTGCCTGAAGAGGGTATTGGCTACCACCAACCCTCTCCCGACACAAATGTCCACTAAAGCACTGCCATTCTCATATATCTCAGCAGGCACAACTAACTCACCAACTACTCCATCCACCTTGACATTTCCTACTTTACCATTCATATCACCAATCAAAAACACTCTCTCAATCCTTTCAAACTTTTTCATGCACACTTCCCCATATGTCCAGAACTCTTCTCTCACTCTGCTTGCACAGTCTTGCATTGGCACATACGTGCACACAATCGCCCACATTTGTAGTCCAACTTTCAGTCTTACCCACACAATCCTTGAGCCAACTGATCCATACTCTCTTATATTCTCCTTCCATCTGTTACTCACAACAATACACACTCCTTCTTTTGCCCTCTCATTCTCACCTACTCCTGCACATATCCCCCATCCATACTCCCATTCTCTCACACTCTCACCTCCCCATTTAGTTTCAGTTAATTCACATACATCCACTTTCGCACCCTCAAGCACCTGGACAATCTCTCTCTCTTTCACCTCATCATTCGCACACCTTACATTCCACGTCGCCATCCGTATTATGTCCTGTGTTCGGTCCTTAGTCGTCATCTTTAGAGGTCA
>NW_027644933.1:0-4995 GCF_032717465.1 Coenobita brevimanus | reverse complement strand
GTCCTGGTCCGAAGCTGCTTGTTCATATTTTTATTTAGTTGTTTTCCTGGGAGAGGCACTAACCCTTCTCCAACCCACTTGCTGTCACTTAGGGAATATGTGTCAGTTGGTTATAAGATTACCACCCAGCGTTGTAAATTATTTCCTGGTTTACAGGAAATCATTTGGTTTGCCACTCGATGTAAAGCTACCCTAAAAACAGGGTACCACTACACTAAGTGGGTGGATGATGGGCGCCCCCACCTACCACCTGTACATATATATATATATATATATATATATATATATATATATATATATATATATATATATATATATATAAGCGCCAGGCGATATTACTCACTACTGGGAAACACGCCGAGGCCTGACGGTTAAGAATTATTTCCATTCAAGCCTTTTAACTTCGGAGCATGACTTACCTATTTTAATCTTCCTAGTGGCACATGAATTCACTCATAATGTCACGACAGTTTAATCAGATCAGTTAATATGAAGGGACATGCTTGCCAATATGTTTTGCGAGTAATCCGTTGTTGGTCAGTGGTATTTAGTGACGCCTGAAATGACACTCCCACTGGCTACCATCTCGCGCTCATTTAATGGCCCTTCAGATCCAGAGCAGTTCTTATGCAACCTCGGGTGGTTAGGCTATTTCCATATCATTTTAATCAGGCAGGTGCGAAGGAAGAGAAAGTCAGATTGTTACAATGGTGTTGTGTTCTTATCGCCATTCGTGTATGATGGTGGGGAAGGTTCACGCAGCGGAGTACGAAATGCAAATCTCCCTTTCTCCTCATGTCTCTCATTCTCTCCAGTAAAGAATATGCGAGCGATCTGAAGTATGTGGATGTGGGGAGAGGGGGGAGGTATACTGTAGCTGCTTTAGATACGTGATGTATGTGGGTGTGGGTGCCGCGATCAAGGTGTCCTGCTAATATCGATACATTTTGCACCAGTGACTTACAAAACTATTTTTGAAATGTAATGTGTATAATAAATAATTAAGGATCATGTGTTACGCCACTTAGAATACGACCCAAAGTATGTATCCATTTAGTCCCTATCCACTCAGCAGTAAATTCGATTGTTGAGTATCTGGGTGAAGAGCTTCATTAAAACTGGTTGGTGATGATCTTGTTTGTGGTTCTGACTTCTGAGTCAGCGATCACCTTAAGCTGCTGCTGTTGCTGCTGCTGCTGCTGTTGATGATGATGATGATGATGAACACATGCTGCTGGTATAAGTAATAAAGATAAAACTGATAGTGCTGCTTTTGTTGAAAATGATATACCATGTGCATATTTTGAATCAGCACTTCATATTGCTTTTCCCACTCTTGATTCCCGGACCGGTCAGACTCATGGGCAAAGTTTATGTCCCCTATGCCCATGTTCGTCTAGCTTTTGGACACCTGGATGGAAATTCTGTTGTTGCGTGTCACATTTTAGGGGAAAGTTGACTTGGTAAAAATTGATTGTCCATGTTCTTGTTTGGTATCTTAATCTCTAATTCCCTTGCCAGTCAGTCTCTTGGACAAAGTTAGTTCCCCTACATAAAATTGGCCGTAGCGTGTCGTATATTCTATGGGAAAGCCCTAATTTGGAAGAAACTGATTGCCTATATTCCTCTTTTGTATCACTACTTCCGCTAACTTCCACCTCAGTCCTTCCCTCTTTGCACCACCACTAAGTGCTTCCCCCTCTGCACCACCACCACGACCATGACTGTACTGTACCTGCCAGCGGTGGGTAAGGTGTAATTTTCAGGTCGTTAAAACTATTTTCCTCTCACAACCTCATGAATATGTTTATGTGGTGTGTCTACACCCTTACCCGCGATGTGCATGGTTTATGACTGTACTCTGCCGGAGATGTATATACCTGTCTAAATGTGTTATACATTATGCAAATTTACAATTAAATTCTAAGGTCATATACACCATAATCCATTTGACATTTTATCGAGAGCAAATATATTACCTAAAACCACTAATAACACTGAATCAGTGACATAGGCCATTTTTATTTATAAGATTTAAAGGAACCGTAATATGTTGTCAGAAAAGATATGGCTATACATCATTATTTATAACAGGACCGAGGAGCCACGCTGTGTGTTCATCATCTTGGTCATCATCATAACCCTGCCTCCCACTGCAACAAATGGGGCCAACAGGATCCACAAACAGCAACAGGAAACCAGCATGAAAGTGCCCTGTGAAACGAATTAAGCATCTTTTTTTTTTTTTTACCATCTAAAACTTCAGCACACACACACACACACACACACACACACACACACCATAAATTGATTGTACCAGCCTATGCTTGGGGTTTATGTGCGTTTAACACAAGAAACTAAATTAATGGATGATAATAACCCAATACTTTGGCGTCTATGCCTGAGATTTATTACCGTGACTAACGTGTGTCATGATAAATATACCCTTCCATTACAGCCCCTAAATTTACCTGTCCAACCCGCCTCCCAGAACCCGTTAATGCTTACCTACTAAGGCTGGAGCACCACCTGCTGTCCAATTTCAACTTCTATCCCATTTTAAAACTACTGTCTCATTTCTAAACTGCTGCCATATTTCTAAACTGCTGTCCCATTTGTAAATTGCTGCCCTATTTCAAAGCTGCTGTTCCATTTCTAAACTGCTACCGTAATTCTAAACTGTCCTAAAATTGTTTGTACATAAGTTTATCTTCACTCATACAACTACCAAATATTTCACGCTATTTATAAACTCACGTAAACTCTTGTTCTACTTGATATCAATTGTATTTATGTTTACTTTCATTCATACAGCATACACATATTCACGCTCACATCAGTGAATATTGTTACGGAACAGAGAAAGATAATGTACACTTTAAGTGAGAATACTAAAAATCACTACTGTCCCGTAAAGTTCCAGGTTCAAAACAAAAGAGTTAGGTAAAATTACAAGTTAAAGTTTAATGCTCAAACTAACAACAAAACATTCAGAACTCATAAGGATAATGTAATGGCAAATAAACAGGTTAAATATATGGTTAACTGCAATAGCCTCTATTAACACGAAATTAGCAAGAGTAAATTTATCTAAGTCAGCCCTGATAAATGAAAATACACCGGGTAATGCTCAGTTAATGCAAGATAAATTATTACAGATACAAAATATTATTTAAAATAACTGATATAAAACCCAACATTAATCACAAAGACCTCACTAGGCCTAAGAATCAACCCTATGCTACACAGTACAAGAAAAAATGCAACAACAGTTATACTCAAATTACACACAGCTGCTAGATGTTTGGAGATTTCTTGAGCACTCACAATAATAATATCTGTACAGGGGAGGACAGAGATGTGAACAAAATGAGGAGCAGATCTAAGTGGCAATGATGCAGAGACTGAGCTCATTATATAGGGGCCAGCAGAGCTTGATACAACTTGTAAGTAGGACGCGCAAATGAAGCCATGGGGACAAAGAGATGAAAATCCCACACTGAATAACAGAAAGGAAGACTTACTCTATTATAACGGTAGAAGGGGGGGACTGAGGCAGAACACGCTCGTGATCAAACATGCAGCATACTGTGCGTTAAAATTACACAAAGGATGATGAAATCATAGGCTATGTAACACCTCCCCACAAAGAAAAAGAAATTTACAAAGGAAATTTCTTATAACTCTAAAACAATCTGTATATGGCATTACAGAACATGCAAAAGTGTTTCCTAATGTTACAAAACATGAGATCTCCCTAGCACGTTCAGTCATAGGTACTTGCCAGTATCCCCTTAACAAATCAAACCCGCTCATATACCCAGCCTTTCCGATCCTGTCCATGCAATCTTCCACGCGAGGGAGAGGGTAAGTGTCTGTTTTGGTTATCTGACCAACACGTCTGCAGCCAATGCAAAGCCGCTGTGACCCACCTGGCTTAGGGACTAGAGTGACAGGAGAACTCCACTCGCTCTGACAGGGCTCAATCATCTTGTGGTCCAACAGGTAGCCAAGCTCCTTCTGGATGAGAGGAACTTTCACTGGGTTCACACGGTAAGGAGGCAATTTAATTGGCTTTGCGTCTCCAACATCGACATCATGCATCAACACAGTGGTTCTTCCTGGAGTGGCACGGAACACTTGCTGGTACTCCTGCAGTAATGTCGAAAACTCCTGCCTTTCCTCGGGAGGTAGATGAGAAAGCTTAGTCTGGAGATCATTCATGATATCAGGATTCTTCCCCAAACTATCACTCAGGCTCATGCTGCATGGGAGAGCTTCACTTGCAGACTCGGGTGGAACAGCTACAGTGCAGACTGGATTATTTTCGTCCCGCCTGTGATATAACTTTAGCATGTTGATGTGACAAAGTTGCTTGTTCTTTCTACGATCTGGTGTGGCGATGACATAGTTGACATCACTGAGTTTCTTCTCCACGAAATAAGGACCACTAAACTTGGCTTGAAGAGGTTGCCCATGAACTGGTAGCAGAATCAAAACCTGATCTCCTGGCTGAAAGTGGCGTGACCTGGACTTCTTATCATACCAAGTCTTCATCTTCTCCTGAGCAGCTCCTAAATTCTCTCTCGCCAGTTGTAAAGCAGTGGACAGCCGTTCTTTGAACTTCATCACATACTCCAGCAGGTTGACATCATCTTCCTCCGACAGCCAGCATTCCTTGAGTAGCTTAAGGGGTCCTCTTACTTCATGGCCAAACAGTAGTTCAAAAGGTGAGAAACCCAGTGATTCATTTGGAGATTCTCTTGCAGCAAACACAACGAATGGAAGACCTTTATCCCAGTCTTTCTGATGTTCCAAACAGTATTTCTTGAGCATCGATTTGAGTGTTTGATGATATCTCTCCAACGCTCCTTGGGTCTGGGGATGGTAAGCTGAAGACGTGATCTGGGTGATGCCCAACTCTTTCAGAGACTGCTTGAAAACATTTGACATGAAATTACTTCCCCGGTCTGACTGTACCTCCTTGGGCAGACC
>NW_027644932.1:30000-49956 GCF_032717465.1 Coenobita brevimanus | reverse complement strand
ATGCCCATTGCTTCCGATATAATTCGATCCATCAACTGTGAAGTAGCTTTATGAATAGCCATGTTATCGTTTCCTTTGAATTTTTTAAATAATTTGAATTAAATCTCCACATATTTGTGTTTAGTTAGGGTAATGTGATTCAGGTATTCTAAACACTTTAATATGGTTTGTTTCTCAATCTGTGTATAATTAACATCACCCATTCGACTGCATTCTTTTCAAGTTTCTCTGTATCTTCTTTTTGTAATAAGGCGACCACAGTTTTGACATAATATTCTAAATGTGGGTGAATCTAGAGAATTATATAAGGTGAGGATGATATTTTCTTATTTATATTCAAATGAATCTACTAATGATTCTGATTAATTTGCTATTCTTCTTAACAGCTTCTATACACTACTGTCTTGGTTTAAGATCATTTGGTATTATAATTCTTAAGTCTTTTTCATGACTGACATTATCTACTTGAATATTGTCTACAGTGGCAACTGGCTTTTCCACATCTATTTTCAATGTTTAGCACTTTGCATTTCATTTAACATTAAAGTCCATCTGCAGGTCTCAACCCAATTAAATAGTCGATCGAGGTCACTCTGTATTGCCTGTCTCTATAAAGACAAGTGGTTGCTCTGTTATCAATTTTAGTATTATTGGCAAATTTGGTTATTTTGCAACACAAACCTTAAACTATATCATTTATGTATGTTAAAAACAGAATAGGGCCGAATACAGAGCCCTGTGGCGCACACCAGTAACAACATTCGAGCCAGATTCGCAATATTTATTACGACCCTCTGTTTATGCTCTGTAAGCCAATTATCGACCCACCCAAGCACATTGCCTCTGAACCCATGCACATTCGAATTTTTGAAGTAGACTTTAATAGGGAACTCTATCAAATATTTTTTTTTAAAAATTTAGATTTATAATGTCATTAGAGCTGGTCTCAGTATAATACAGTTGAATACATCACAGAAGAAATCCAAGAGATTCGAAAGATATATTGATTTTTTCGAAAACCATGTTGTGAATCTTTGATGAGATTATTTATTTCTAAGTGCTTACCAAACTTATCTCCTGAGAATAGGGTCCAACAATCTCTGCACAATTCACTGAAGTTAAATTTATTGGTCGATATTTTTCTGGTTGCGATTTGTTGCCATTTTTAAATGTCGGGGTTACATTTGGCTAAGTTTCCATTCACGAGGCACCTTGCTGCTTTTTAATGATTTATTGAATAGCTCAGCTAATGGTTTAGATATTTCATCCACTGCTTCTTTTAGAATGCGCGGTGATATTTTATCTGGCTCTGGGATTTTGTTCACCAACGTGCAAGATCGTTACATCATTCTCACCAACAGTAATGTTGCTAATTATGTTGCCCTCTTCTAAAGTAACAGGAGAAGCTGCAGTGAGTGGAATCTGTATTTTCATTTGTAAATACGGATGCAAAAGAAAGTGCTGCAGTGAATTTTAGCCATCTGTGTTTCATCTTCGACATACTCTCCATTCATCTGTGACTAGTGGGCCAATAGTTGGTGATATTACCTTCTTGTTTCTGATATAGCTGAAAAATCCTCTTGGGTTGGAAATAACTGATCCATGGAATGTGAGATTCAAAGTTTTTATTATGTGGAGAGTGATGGAGGGTGAAAGACTGACAAAGAGAGTGTATGTGGAGTGAGGTGGAGGGGGAAGAGGGAGGGGAGGCCGAGGGATGAGATGGAGGGATGGGGTGGAGAGGTATATGAGAGGGGGGTGAGTTGGGAGCAGTGGGCAGTGAAATGGCGGGGTGACAGGGCTGACGTGGAGGCGATTTGTTTGTGGCCACCCCAAATGGGATTGAGGCGTCTGGCAATAGATAGATAGATAGATTATTATTATTGTTTTTATTATTATTATTATTATTAGTAGTTTTTGCTTTTCGGCGAAGAGTATCATATTTATTTTTATAACGTTGATTCTTTGTGGTAATATATATATTTTTTGTGCAAGTTGCACACGCATTGCAGACCTAGCACCCTATTTATAGCATTCAATAACTTCTCATCTCCTCCATATATTTTTAATGCCATTGACATTTCAGTGGACTATGTGTGCTCCGTCCTATGCTTTCTACTCAGATGCGTGAAGACAGCATACAAGCTTCCCTCTCTTCTTCTAAATACTTTTCCATTAAACATTTTGCAGAACGACATACCTGAGTCTACGCCAGATATTACACCTTCCTAAACACTCCTCTTTCTCTAGCCAGTTTTGTTATTTCACCTATTTCTTTGGATGGAAGTATCCCACCCATACGATCATATTTTTTTCCTATTATATATATGTTGTGAGGACAAATACCCTTTGCCTGACAAACAGTTGTGTTTCTCTCTTTTCCTTTTGCATATGGGAAACAGTTATACCTGACTTCCAATTTATCAGGACCCTTCCTTCCTCCCTGGCATATCTGAACATCTTCCACTATCCGTTCTGCCACTGTGTCTCCCCAGCATATCGAACATTTCAACACACTCTCCATCGTTCCAGTTTCTTTCCCCATTTTGAGTTTCTTCATTGTCTCAACTACTTCTCCTTTCTTCTATTTATCTCTTTTCTTTTGCTTCTCTCCTATCTTCTCCCAGGCCATGCGCCAACCACTAATACTTTGTGTCTGCTGTCTTCTTCATATCTCAGCAGTAAATCCTCAAAAATATTCTTAACTCACTTGCTTCTGCTATATCGTATGGCTGAATATTAAAGGGCATAACCAGCTTTCCAGGACATCTTTCTTAGAGATTTATTTTGCACATTAAACAACGCACACTTACTTGTCAGCAACGTTACAAGAGGATAATGAGATGTAATATGCAGATGAAATCGCTTAGGAAGATGAGTGTTACAAAAAATGTCTAAAGCCACATGAAACATAACTGAGTGATTGGGAGGGTGTATGAGAGTCAGAGTGGACTGTGAGAGAAAGAAGAGACAGGCCAAAAAGAACGATGGATGAAGGATATTACATTCCATTCACCTTAACTTGTGTAGGGTTTATTGTCATATTGTAAGCTTATATCACGCCCCTCAATGGCAGTAAAAGAACAGCAGTATACTGCGGCTCTTACAGATCCTACCTGTTGGCCAAAATAAAGTGAAAAGAGTATATGGTAGATGGAAGAAGAGAGAGTTGTGAGGAACCGAGAGTGCGTGGTGGAATGACAAGGTAGGGAGTGCATACTGAGAGAGAGAGAGAGAGAGAGAGAGAGAGAGAGAGAGAGAGAGAGAGAGAGAGAGAGACGCAGTTAAACCGACCAAAAACAGAGAAAATGTGAAAATCCTCAGCTGACTTAGCGTTGCTCTTCTTGACAATGCAGATTTTCTTGAAGTTTTCGTCCACATAGATGATCGTAAAAGTGTGGTGTTGTGGTTCTTGCCCAGATATTTGACTCTAAATCATCTCTCTCTCTCTCTCTCTGTGCCTCCTGTGGTGAAACAATCAGGCTCTCTCCGCCCTGAGGAGGAAAATGTCGATGGTGAACAACAATGGCTTATCATCTCTCTCTCTCTCTCTCTCTCTCTCTCTCTCTTCTTCGTATTGCTTTACTTCATCCCATTTCCTACTGTATCTATTACTTTCATTCCTTTCATTTATATTCCATTCATTCCATCCCCGTTCTTTTCCCCCTCCCTTTCGTTTTATGCATTTCATTCACGCTGTTTACTCCTTTCTTGATTCTTCCATCGCTTTTCCATTCCTTTTCCTATTATTCCTCTCCTTTCCTTATCCATAATCCCCTTCCTGGCCATTCTGTGTTTTCATTTTCTTTCCATTATTTCTTTTTTTTTTTAGTTCTCTTCTTCACAACCTTTCGTTTCCAAGCATTTTTTCTTTTCTTTTCCTTTCCTTTCTTTTCTTATTTTCGCCTTGTGTCGGGGCATTCCGTCCTCTCTCCTTCCAGTGGTATTTTCCCCCAAGTCATTTTACTTTTAACTTTTTCTTCACTTCCCTTTCACCTTTCCTATCCCTTTCCTTCCTACGCTTTCTTCCTCTTCCCTCTCATTCTCTACCCTGTTTTCTTTAATTTCTTTCCCTCCACTTCTTTCCTGCCTGAATATCGACCAACTCAGTCATCTTTTTTTGTCTTCTTTGCCATTCTCGATTTTCTTTTTCTTTTTTACTTAGTATTATTTTTTGATTATCTGACACATCTGCATGTTCTTCAATGTTTTCCTCGTGTGTTGTTTCTGTTTTATTACATATTCTTCGCTGCAGTTTCACCAGTTTCCTCAGTTCAATCATTCCCCTGCGTATTTGTAATTGGTCTGTTTTTGTTTCCACCGTCCATTTTTCTCATC
The DNA here is from genome assembly GCF_032717465.1 of Coenobita brevimanus. Lineage (NCBI taxonomy): Eukaryota > Metazoa > Arthropoda > Malacostraca > Decapoda > Coenobitidae > Coenobita > Coenobita brevimanus. Next base: position 45,618 of record NW_027644932.1, on the reverse strand, counting down.
ATTTTTATTCTTTTGTGCCGTGTTTCTTCCTTGCAGTAAAACTAGATTTCTTGCACATTTGAGTTTTTAGCTTTCTTCACCTCTTCACTATTTTGCATGCTCCCAAATGCTCTTATTCTTTTTACAGCATAACATTTTTTTCGGAGCTTCAATACTGCCTGTTTTTATTTACATTTCAAACAGAATTCTCTTTGCTCTTTCTAGGTTCTCTTGTATGCTTTTCACTTTTCTGTTGTTCTTATCTGCTTTCCATTTTCTTTTATCTTTTTTTTTTCTTCTCTACCTTCCGTCATCTTTCCGTCGTTCTGAGTTTTGGAAAGTCCTGCTTATTACCTTTCTTTTTTTTTTTTTTTTCCAAGTCACATGTTTCCTCTTTCATCCTCCTTCTCTCTCCCATTTTCTCTAACCAACATCCATTTTCTCCTTTTCGTATTTTATCCTATCTTTAGTCTCCTCCCCCTTTTGCTTCCCAATCATATTTTCCAATACTGGTACCTTTCTATTCACTTCCACCTTTTGTGTCTGGGTAACGGGCCTTTGTTATTTCCTCTGAGACGAAGGAGGGCCAGGGAAAGGAGCCTCTCCAACCAGAAAACAGAGGATGAGTTACAGGACTTGGCGAGGCAGCGGTCGAGGCAGGCCACTGAAGACTGATCAATGGTAAGAGGGAAAAATTGGGCAAAATTTAGGGGCGCTTCCTCTCACATGTGTTGAAAAGTTTTTGATAAGGGCAGAGAGCCATATTACTAAACACGAGGTGGAGTACGGGAAATTCTTTAATTTATTAATGTGATACCTATGATTATTAGATTTCAATTGCCTGCATCCCACATTACAGAGTACACTCAGGTATGCTGTATAGACTCCAGGTTTGTTTTATCTTCGTCAGGTGCTTAAGATATTATTGCCAAGTATTGGGGGCTCACCTTGCCTTTCGCACTCTAGATTATTTTTTCCGTGTATTTCATGTATTGCGACAAAAATCTGAGAAAATAACTTCGAGAGCTGTACCAAAAAACAAAATAAGAAAGAGCACCCACAGCATGGAACACTTGCATCCAACAATAGGTGGAAGGTCCGAATTTTTGACTTTGCCTTGTGACCTTGTCCATCAAATGAAAGTTCCCAAAATCGAACTGCTTCATTTTTTTTTTTTTTTTCATATTATCAACATTCACATAAAGTTTGGTCCAAATCGATAAAAAATAAATAGTGTAAATAAAATATCTGACTGACTTTGACCTCTGACCTTGAACCTGGACCTGTCCATCGAACCTGTTCGTCCTTGCATGACCCTCAACCTTCCACCAGGTTTGGTCAAAATCGAATCAAAACTGTTTGAGATATAGGGCCGAACCTTTGACTTCGACCGTTGTCAAAACCGAATCAGTTAATCCTCTTGCCTTACCAGTAACCCTTCCACCAAGACTGGTTTAAGTCGGATTAAAAAGCTGCATAAATTAATCTTGCCATATGATCGTAACCTTTGGTCTATTATTCCCAAGAAGAATAGGTCAACCCCCGGGGCTGGTCCTCAAGCCTTACCCGCAAGGTTGATGAAAATTCGATAAAAACTGAGCTACTTTGTCACACACACACACACACACACACACACACACACACACACCAGAGAGAGACAGGAACAAGCACACTCTCAGACACACACATGCACGCGCAGGCAAAGAAAAATACACCTGCCTTACTATAGTACGTTAAGATGTAAAAAGTTTGTTCGGGGCGATAGATTCAGCCACGGATGCAAAGTCAAAATGTGCACTTAATCACGAACGTTTAACTCTTTTGAGCTGTTACGTGCCTTGCTCCGATTAATTATCACTGATGGCCCGCTTCGGTCAAGGGGTTTACATAGTCCCTCTCGCATCCCATACTTAGCTGCCCTCTGCCACATCACCACACTCAACTGAACCCTCAGTGACTATGTTCCCCTGAGTGTAGGGACGGGTCACTGTGGAGTAACATTGGAGCACGATAGGGAATAAAAAAGAAAGGAACAATTTGGAAAAGTGTGACGTGCTTAGCTCTCAGTGTATACCTAGAAAAGTCCGAACATAATGTGAAATGCGTGATGGAACGACTGAAGGCAGATATTTCCCTCTGCTGAAGACAATTGATTCACGGGTGCATGGAAAACCTTTTTAATTGGCTCTCTGCTTCAGAGAGGTTAAGGACAGTGACCTTGACTTTATCCTGAAATTTTGCGATATTTATTAGTACATTTATGTCGACTGGGTACGGTGATTTAATTTTTGTAATAATGAGTTTTATCGACGGACGGTTTTATTCAATTTAGAATAGATTTTATGAACTAATGGAGTTTGGTACACTGTTCACAGACCTCTTCAAAACAAAATATCTTTCCTAAACTGAACAACATGAAACTTTCTAGGGGAAGCAAGAAGTAAAGGTAAAATAAAAATACGTCCTTGTAGTGAAGAGAGAGAGAGAGAGAGAGAGAGAGAGAGAGAGAGAGAGAGAGAGAGAGAGAGAGAGCTGATGAAGACGGGTGTTGAGGTTAATGTCGGACAAATAAATACTATGAGAAGGTGTGGTCATGTGCACCGAAAGAAGAGTGTGAGACTGAACAGGAGAACGTACGAGAATGAGGTAAATGAGCGAGTGAGAGAGATCAAGAACGAGGAGGATGGCTTAGGTGTGAGAGAGGAAGGAATAAGCAACACATAGAGGGTGTTGAGTCACAGAAATTAGGGTTGTTACTGAGTAGGGACAGAAACCGTTGTATTTCGATGCTCCTTTAGACTGTAAGTTTGTGTGGCCTGTGTATCTACGTAACTAAGGCTCTCTCTCTCTCTCTCTCTCTCACACACACACACACACACACACACACACACACACACACACACACACACATCGTACCTGGAACAATACAGGGATAATTGGCCATAATGACTACCATATGCCCACCCCTCCCTGCCCTCTTTATGGCATTATTCTTTTGTTTAAATCTGACTCGAGTTTCCTGCCATTTATTGTCTTATTTCAACCAACTCAGGACGTATTTTCGTATTATTTTTTTCGTATTATTTATGATTTTGTTCGGCTTAAGAGAGACTTTCAGAACTGGAGGGATTAGATATATCATTCATTAACCCCTTCATTACGAGAAACCTTTATTAAGTGTAAAAAACTTAAGATATTTGGAGTATCATCATAAGTACGTTTGAAACTGAAATGGTTATGGAATCTCAGGTGAGCTCATTATGTGTATTTTTCTGAGATTCATCAAGAATTTACATATATTCAGACATTGTACTCTTTGCTGTACATTATCACGTCGTATCTCACCCAATCCTTAGTGGGAATAAGAATCGGGATAACGATGATGAACGAATGATACTATAAAAGAAAGGATTGAGCACCACAGAGAAGCAACTGACTATACAGTATATCTTAAAAACTATCGGCCCCAGTGGTAAAGGACTATTGTAGACAGTTATATCAACCAACGTTTTAGCCAAACATTTATAAAATTCTTATAAAGTATCCTTGGATGTTTGCTGTCTCCTGAAGATTATGATATATGGCTTTTATCAAGGCATTGCTCGTTGTTGCTTTATTTATCGCAGGAAAATGAACGAATGTGTGTGTTCAAAACTGCACATAATGAATGGAAAACAAAGAGAATAAGTTCACACGAATAAACAGAAGCAAAACACAATGCTTATCATACAGTCGAAGGAACCCTCTTCTTAATCATCTGAAAACTTTTACAATGATGTTATTAGTTAGAGTATCCAGTGCTTTTGTGATGGAGATAAACACACTGAAAGCTGTTGAACGAAATATGAAATAACGCCATATTATACTGTTACGCGGAAAACCTACTTACGTAAGCTGGGAGAAATAATTGTGGAGGTTTACAATACAAAGGGAGGTGAACATTTATAAATTATCCTACACTCGCTTAAAGGCCGCCTTCGGCTGCCTCCACTCAGAGTCAAGTCACTTCCTATCTTCAGAAATGAGTCATAACTACGAAACCGGTGGCCCGATTGGACTGGAAATTATTTTATTCTTCAAGTTTGAGCAATTATACAAAGTTACAACAACATTCACAGCCAGCTACTATGGTACCACAGCCAACCACCAAAAACAGCACACTCACATCAGTAACCAACACAACCATCACCACAGTTGGTCCTGACAACCACAATCAATCACATCAACCAACTGCACAATCATATCATTATAACACTACCCAAAAATGTCTTCTTCCCCCACCCGCGACAATTCCACAAAGGTGTTCGAACATGTGTTATCGTGGCAGCGTCTCGCCCCCCGTCCCATTCCAGTTAAGGCGGTGGGCAACGCCTAACATCCGACAAGTGGGTCTGGTGCCCGCCCCATCACCCAGCTTGTACAAATGGCACCGCAGTCTTGCATGCCCCAAGTATGCCCGCTCCTGAGGTATATGTTTTGTCAGGCGCGGTGAGAAGTGGGATGTCAGGGATCCAAGTTTAAGCGAGACAGAGCATCACGCCGTCCATACTTTTGGTTTGTCTGCATTATAATGGAGTTTTAATTAAATCATTTTTGTCACTCACTAATTACAAAGGGTCTTCCTGAAGAAGAAGAAAATATTTTGGTAGAAGGATAACATGGTTCTTATAAACGTTTCTTGCCACAGTGGTTAAGAAAGACTTAGAACGACAGTTAATAGTAGTATGTCCCGGCATTCTTATTTAATAATTTTCGAACAATAACGAGAATGATAATCACCATCATCTTACTCATATTTATTATGAATGCATGAGGTGGGGAGACCTAAAACAAAGCACTTTGATCTCCTTTTCCGATAGAATGAAAGGCGCAAATTTTTCACTTATACTTTCCTCCCCTAATGTTGCCTTAGTACTGGAGAGGATATGACTCCTCATGCACGATTGTGGCAGCTCTTTTCCCTTTTCAATCGCCTCTTACCAAACGAAAGGAATATGTAAGCTGTATTATTTATTGTTTATCCCCGGATATAGATGATGTGTTAATGAAACTTATTACTTCTCTGTATGCTGTGAAAGTAGCATCATCCAACAACACACGCTGCATTATTATTTAATATCGAAGGTTGTGTCGGTTCTGTTTTTATGTCCCTTTTATGTCTCAAAAGGTACTTTTTTTTTTTTTTTACTTGTACTATGATTTCCATGGCTAGTTAGCGCTGCGTACTTTGTTCACACACACAAACACACACACACACACACACACACACACACACACACACACACACACACACACACACACACACACACACACACACACACACACACACACACACACACACACACACACACACACACACACACACACACACACACAAAAGCGAATACTCATACAAAACAAAGACACACAATTACAAGCACATTCCTATGTACTGTACAATTTCAGTGCAGTTAGTGTCAAGTCCACCTGCAAACATCGTCATATATGTTGTCTCATATACGTCCATGACAACTCGAACTTACTGTCGGGCGATATCACTGAGTGGCTGCATAATCTATATGCCTGTGGAAACCATCCAGCCAAACTGGCAAGGTAAGCACTCAGCAAACATTCAACAGAATACGACACGCACAGTCTTTTTACAAAACAGGTCGTCAGTTCATTTATACCTACGGAAAGATTCTGATAAAGAGGCCCTGCCCTAAGGTCTCGGGATCGACGGACTAGGAAGCGAACAAAGCTAACTGGGTTCACGGTACACTAAACTCTGTTCACTTTTTGTAGGTAAAAATCGCCATATTTCCATCTTGACTGTTCAGCTGTAACAAGATATCGCTAAAATAAGGTGTTTGTCATGAAAAAGTCCTATGGAAACGATGCAGGGCCTGAGTGCTGTCTTACTCCGCCACAGAACTACGAGAAATAGCCTGCAGAAGAACGAGAAACTTTACCTGAAGGATTCGATGCAAGGCTGAAAAGAAGCAGTACACGGTGAAGGGTGACCAGGAGTGATGGAGGAGGGTGATAACGAATTGTGACAGTGAATCTGGAGGCTTCATTGTTGCATTCGCGATGGATACATTTTGACGGGTGTTCGTAAAGCGCATCGGCTAAGCTGTAGTACAGTATATGTGGAGATTATTATGGCTGTAAGGAAGAGTCAGGATTCCGAAGGCTTCTATGATGTGAATGATTGTGTGACCCATTTCACTGGGAGAGGTCGTGTCAGTTCTCCCACTTTCATAATTTCCTCGCTTCTGGATCCCACTTCACTCCAACTTTAGGTGTGACTAATTAAGGGTCAGGATGATGATGATGATGATGATGATGATGATGATGATGATGATGAATGTCTGGTAGCAGATGCATGACAGAAATGGTATTAGCTGAAAACAGGTGTAGTTATTTAGTAAATATTCATCATCATCAACATCATCATCATCATTATCAACATCATCATCATCATCATCATCATCAATCTGATCCTTTTCCCATTCAAGCACTGAGTAAGACAGAATCCTAAATAGAAAATGACAAAATACAAAGGTGGAAAAACAGTGGCCTTTTCTGTTTGACAGGTCAGGCAAAAACAAGAACCGACTGAGTAATTTAACACATATACTGATCACCTCATTCAGTCCGGTAACATCACACCAGTGCCTCCCAAACCCACGGTTATTTGAAGCAGAATGAAAGTAATATTTGATTTCTTACTTTCTTAACAGGTTCTTGGATTATCCAACAAATAATTCTTTCCCAATACTTTCAGGCAGGCCAAATACCCGAAGCGCTGTAAAGCCGACTGAGGGCAGCTTTGTGAGTAGCTTTAGCAATTTTGTGACACTTCCTTTATTAATTCTGCACATTGCACCTTCATGTATGTTACTAATGCAAACTGTGTCTACGTTAAAACAACATAAACAGCATGCAAGGTAGATCATGGTGTAATATACAAGTTACTTGTATATGACAACGGAAGAGGTGCTAGGAACCTTCCTGTCCCATTAATACGGAGTTTATCATTGTACATTATAACCACACTCCTTTATAACCAAGATTTTGCACTAGCGGTGTCAGGTTCATATAATAAATTACCCATGTAAGATCCTATAAAAAACAAACGACAGCTTTCCTATCATTTATCACTATTATGGTCGGGACAACTTTAGTAATATTTTCCTGCTCACTGTAGACGATTTTATTCATAAGAGAGAGTCATAGAAGGGTATATATAACTCCTCTAATTGGAAAAGCCTCTTCGAAACCGAATAAACTCAAATATCAGCTAGAATTATAATGAAAAATACATCCCCGTTTTGAAGAAGTAACTTAGCTTTATCATTCTTTTTCTTTGCCTGCCCTCCTCTCTTCCTGTTTCTCCCATCTTTCCTGTCACTTCTTATTGCTTTTCTTTCCTTTACAGGTGGCTTTACATTGAGTGACAAGCCAAATGGTTTCCTGTAAGCCAGGAAACCATTTACAACGCTGGGTGGTAACTATAAAACCAAACTATACGTGCTCCCTACGTGTCAGGAAGTGGGTTGGTGGAAGGTTAGTGTCCCTCCCCATAAAACAACTAACTCAAAGTCAAATGGCCACCCCTTACGGGATTGTGGCGTCTGGCAATAGATAGATAGATAGATAGAAAATATTCCGTACTATATCACGTACCCGACAAGATGAATTGTAAACCAAATTTGTGTTTGTCACCCGAAACAACTAACCTGAGAAGCTTGTAATTTCAGAGCTAAGACAGTGTGAACTGAGGAAGGATGCAAGCTGACAACTGCTATTATGCGGAGATTATTGCATTAAAAGAGACAGCCCAAGAAGTACTGACCAAATATGTCTGTCAGCGCTTCGTTCATGGTACATTAAGCTGTGTGGACCACCCTTGAGTCTAGTCCTTACCATGATTAGGGCGGTAACACGCTGGATCTATGTTACACCTGGGCTACACCTTAACGCTTTCACTAGGCCACTTTTTTTGTCTCTTATTTCGCTCTTGCTAACTCCGAACGACTTAATTCATCCGCGGAGAACATCCTCGTAATGAAGAGCTTCACATTTATGCTTTATTCCGGCTACCGCCAAACAACGCATTTCAGTTGAGGGAAACTATTTTCCTCCAGAAAGCTAGAGTTTACCTCCATTTGGGCATTGTTATCCTTTTCTTATCATCATGTTCTTTGCTGCTGTTCTTATAGCCCTTGGATTAATAAGTATTTCATGCCATATTTCTTTTCTTCCTCCACCTAAGCTCACAATTTTTTTTCCTAATATACCTTTGCCACCCCTTTCCTCCTATTGACCAATTTTCTTTTCATATTTTTATATACTCTGATTTATTTAATATCTTTTTTATTTACATCCATCTCTCTCTTGGTATCACAAACGCTTACAGCTTTTTTTTTTTTTTTTTTTTTTTTTTAAATAGTGCTGCCATTTTCTTTCTCTCCCCTTTCGATTTCCCGTTCATGCTTCTATAGACCTTGAGTAATTTAGCAAGTCAACATCCTCCTCCTAATTTACTCCTTCATTAGCTGGGTGATAATACTGTAATGCTAACTTAGATACAGTCACACAGGACCAACACTTCACAAACTTTTTTTTTTCTTTCAGCCTCGTCTTGCCTCTTTCCTTGCCATGTATTCTGTTTTTGTTTGCAATGCCATTCAGTCATGAAACTTTTGGCAACGATGAATTTCTGTGAATTAATCCATTTCGTCCGTAGTATGCTAGGCAGGAATGATTGAAGAAGCTCTTAATACTCCTCAATTATCTCCTCTGTCATCATCAAAATCATCTTACTTCCGTCGATTCATCATCTTTCTTTTCTTCGTTTTCTATTAGCTCTAGTTTTGCCAGGTAGCATTTCGGCCTTTCCTCCTTTATAATATCCATTATTATTGGATTATTTGAACCCCATTCTAACAGACTTAATAATATAATTCTTCTTACATTATTAACTTTACCTTTTCGTACAATTATACTATATATGTTCCATACCTTTTCGTGTCTTTATGTTTTCTATTTATTTCAAAGTTTGTTATATATCTGTTTTCCACAAGCTGTTGTCATTGCTTGTAATTCTATTCTCATTCCCTCCTTGATCTGTATCCATGAAACATCTTTATTGAAGCTTATGTAAACTTGTCTCAAAAGACGAGAATTATAACATGAAAATCGGCCTGTTTGACCCTATTTTTCATTTTATTATTCACTCAGGTTTTTGAAAACTGTGTGAAGCACGGTAAAGGAATGAACAAGAATGCTCATTGGCAAGATACGCTCAAGAAAGTGTATGAGGAAAGCCCGTATTCTAATCCCTCTTTATTTATCATCACCATATTACTATCGTCTTTTGGCTGACTCCTGTAGCTGGTGATCCCAAGATGTCCATGCATCTTGTCCCTTCTCGGTAGCAACCCCCCTTTCCTGGACACCTCCGGCCCCCAATATACTCTCCAGCCTTATCTCTTCATTTCCCCTCTGTATGCAAGCCAACTCTCATACACATTCACAAAGCCTCCTCCACAGTCGCTGCATTATATTTATTAACCAGTGAAACGTTCATTCCTTTTTCTGCCTCCACTGTTACCTTTGGCGCAGGTTTTGCCGAGCGCACAAACCATTTTTTTTTTTTTAATGTGTCCGACTCTGGGCATAGGCTTCACAGCCTGCTATCAAGGCCAGTAGTCCTCCTACATATACCTCTACATGTCACTACTTCGGCGCTAACACCCACTGTCCATATTGAATACATGCTAGGGCTGTCTCATACAGGACTGGTGTATTGGTATTAGCGGGGGTATTTTTACATGTCGGCAGGTCTTCTAGTAGATCAGTAACGTCTGATTTAACGAAATTCAAATCCTTATTTACATTAGGATTTCCATAAAATCCTTAATAACTCCCGTATCTCCCTAGTGAAACTTACCATGCTGGAGATTTTTAAAGTTAGGATGAAAACGGGTCATTTGTGGAATCGACCCCTTATTAGGCTCAAGGCTGATATTCTAGGCGATATTAAAGGCTTGGAAGCACCTCTCCCTCAGGCGCTCTATTTGCCATTATACCTTGACATTCTCTCACATGCTTCATATATCTTTTTAGTAACGTCGCAATTTACACCACTAACATATAAAGAGATCCTGAACTACAGTGGTGAAAATTCATGGCTAAGGGAGACTTCTTGCAAAATCTCCATTGCCACTCACAGTCATACTCTCCTTCCCTTTCATGGTCATCCACCAAGATTTCTTCCTCCTTCCTTCGTCCTCCGTAATCCACCCTTCCGCCAAGATTGTAATCTGGCCTGGTAAATGACCTGGAGGAGATAGGGTTGAGGAGAGGAGGGGGAAGGAGCCCTGAAATACATGTGCTGTCGAAGAAAATGAGGGTGAGAAAATTAAGTGCAAAGAGAAGGGAGAGTGGTAGTTAGGGAGAAGGAGACGACCTTGAATTATGAAGGTGAAAGTGCTTGTGGAGAGAGAGAGAGAGAGAGAGAGAGAGAGAGAGAGCGGGGGGAGTGGGGCTGGGACTGCACCACTGAGGCAAAAAAGTGTGCAGAAGGAGGAGGGTTTAGATGACGAAGATAGGGTACTAGATGGATGAGAAGGGATGGAAAGACAAAGAGGAGAGAAAAGGAGAAAAGGAGAAAAGAAGAAAAAAAGGGCAGGGTTGGGAGAGTATACAATAGATAATATGGAAACAACGAATGTGGAAAATTAGGAAGGTTAGATGAGGAAAATAAGCAACAGGATAAAGTAAGAAGTACAATAGGATGATTGTAAAAAGAAAACATGGGAGAAAGGAGAAAATTGAGATGGGTAATGAGAGAGAAGAATGGGAAGGGTAAGCACTGAGGCAAAAAAAAACTGAGAGGCGAGAGGGTTTAGATGAAGATAAGAGGGTTCAGGATATTGTGGTAAGATGGAACGAGGGATGAGCAAGCTAGCGAAGAGAGGAAAAGGAGGGAAGGAGAGAAGGAAGTGAGGGTGAGACGAAGGAGAGATGAAGAGAAAGGAGGGAGAGAGGAAGGAGAGAGAGAGAGAGAGAGAGAGAGAGAGAGAGAGAGAGAGAGAGAGAGAGAGAGAGAGAGAGAGAGAGAGAGAGAGAGAGAGAGGATAGGTGGGAGGGAGAAAAAGAGGGAGGAAACAGGGAGAGAAGGGAGGGAGAGAGGAACGGGAGAGGGAGGGACAGAAGAGAGGGAGGGAGGGAAGGAGGAAGGAGAGAGGGAGAAAAGGGAAAGAGGGAGGAAGAAGAGAGGACAGGAGGGAGCGTCGAAGGAGAAATGAAGGAAGGAAGGAGGAAGGGAGAAAGATAGGAAAGATGGAGGGGGAGGGGGGGAATAAGGGGGGTACAGGGAGGAACGAGGGAGGAACGAGGGAGGAAGATAGGAAAGAGGGAGGGAGGGAAGGGACTAAGGAGGGAACAGGGAGGAAGGATGAAGAAGAATGCAGAATGAGGCAAGGTTAGCATGGCTGCAATATTGGAGAGAGAGAGAGAGAGAGAGAGAGAGAGAGAGAGAGAGAGAGAGAGAGAGAGAGAGAGAGAGAGTAAAACAGTCAGATAGACAGACAGACGGAAAGAAAAGAGATAAACGCAACGTCAGAGACGAGATTCTATTGCTAGTCTTGTTTCTTCGAGATTCAGGCTATAGGCGTTGTTGCTGAGCAACCACAGTCTGTCTAATTGAACAAACCCATCAACCGCAAGCAAGCAATAGACCCTGCAGGGCCGTCCGGCGCAGTGAACCAATGTTCTCTTGCGGCTAACTACCCTTCACCAGAGCAAGGCGAGGGTAATATTGTGTAATTAAAGCTGGCGTAGATGTGGCCATGTCTTCACGCAGGATTCTTTATTCCTTTCACAGGCGGGGTTGTGTCTGGCCACTGGATATCTCCTGATGATACAAATAATTTTAACAGACTTGTGTCTACCGTCAGTGTCAAATATTTCTTCTTAAAGGACTCTGTAACTGAGATGAAACGTAAAGATAATAGATACGCGTTGACAAATGGAGGAAGAGATGGCTGGACTATGCAGTTTTGTAGTATTTCGTAATTATTATTATTTTTTTTTGGTAAAAAATTAATTTTCTGAACGAAGGAGAACTGGGATCACCAAAAAGTTAAAAAAAAATTATTTTCATCCTTTTGCAGCCTATTTTTGCTTTGTTTCGTAAAAAAAAAAAAAAAAAAATAGCGTATAGTACTACGGCTTTAAATCGTTTCCATAATACTATTTTTCTGGCTAGTATCATAATCGAGTGTTACCCTCTTGTTACAGTTCTGCATTCAGGATGGAGTGATGGCAGTTAAACGTTAATTTAAACTGAATAGAGTATAGTGAATGTGTCCAGTGCATCGTGAGAAAAGACTTTGCTATTCGGTTAGACGAAACACTGATGTGGGAGATGAAGTTGGATAATCGTGTCTCTTTTACGAGAGAGAGAGAGAGAGAGAGAGAGAGAGAGAGAGAGAGAGAGAGAGAGAGAGAGAGAGAGAGAGAGAGAGAGAGCAAAGCTGTGAATATGAATTAGTTTCGTAGGCACACAACAAGCAATCGTGAAAGTATGGAATCATCCAGAGCCCAGGACCACAGACAGACAGCGGTACAGTGGGACAGAAAGTTAGTCAAAAATAAAGACGTGTTTAAAAAGTAAAATAAACTTGAAAACAGTAATCATGAATCCTGCAAACCTTTAACAGAACCAGTCAGCTAGATAAATAAATACAAAGCTGCATACATACATACATACATATACAGACAGACAATCAACAGTACTGCGGCCAACAAAGTAATAATAAAAATCAGCATTAAAATAGTGATTCATAATGCTTTAAACCTTTAACGGGTCTCCTCAGCTCCATGGGTAGACAAACATACAGTACAATAGGGTGGAAAGTGTCTCAGGTTGTTTTGTTGTAACTTTGAGAATATTGGGTCATTCAAAATATGTGGGGGACTGAAAATGTTTCTCTGATGGTTCTCAACATAATGATGAAGAAAAAAATATTATGGAAGAATTTGCTGAGTCATCTTATTTTCCAAACAGCCTGCAGTTTTACCTTTGAGTATATTATAGCACACATACATATATTTTATATAAGTACCGCATGCCTATGAAAAAAAATAATAGTTTTCAGAAGAAAGCAGTTATGTAACTTATAATAATTTCATTTACTTAAATTTATGTAACATAGTATTATTTCAGTAATTTAATTTCACTTAATGGATGATAGCTTTTGCCTTTACCACTTATACCAGTTGCTAGAGGAAGGCTTCATCTACTTAACACCGAAAATACCCCAGTTCTGTAAAATTGGCGTCTTCGTCTCTTCAGCAAACTAATGGATGCATAAATAGACAAAAGTTAAAAATGTGAACATAAGGAGTAAAACTGATTACAAATAACAATTTTATCTTGACTCTAAGATCCCCCCCCCCTTTTTTTTTTTTTTTACAGAAGATGAACAGATCATTTGACATAAAAGTATCAGTAAAATAATGCAAGGGAGGTAACATTCTATCTAACTTGTAGGGGCGGTAGTACTTGTAGGGGCGATAGTTCATTTGTAATAAACAAGCAGATGGATAGCTAAACAGACAAACAGACAGAGCAAATAAAGTGGTAAAATATCAACACACACACACACACACACACACACACACACACACACACACACACACACACACACACACACACACAAAGCAAACTTGGCTCTGGAAACAACTTCAGCAAGTTAGCTAACTTGAGGAGTAGATAACTGGATTGACATAAAGATGCACAATAAAAAGTGGGAAAAGAAAACAACGGAATAAAAATAATGAACTCAGTAAAAAAAAAAGAAAATGCTGTCGTTATGTTGCATGCCTTGAACTGGAATAGCCAGATGGATCGGTAATGATAGATATATACATAATAAATCTGAAGTACGATAGTAAACAAAGCTGTAGAGATAATACACTAGTAATAATTTTTAATCTTGACGTAGACCAACGCCGGATTAAGGGGGGGCCCAAGGGGCCCGGGCCCTGGGCCACCCACCAAGAGGGGGCCTCCCACCAGAGCAACTTGTGTTCATTTCATTTCGTGTTTATGCATTACATATTACAGCATTGGATGAATAGTCCCCGTTCAGTATTTCCTACCTAAAAGTGTCCTATTTATATATTAGGATTTAGGTTACCAGTCTGTGGTGTATGCCAATGGGGGAGTTGGAAAGGGGGCCTCCCTTCCAAGCGGGCCCCGGGCCTCCCACATGCTTAATCCAGCCGTGACGTAGACACTACAGGTTCAGCAGGCGGACACATTAAATAAAATGGCCATAAAACTTACTGAGACGCCACATGTTACATCTGCCCCTTTATGATGCCTGAGTCACGTGTAAGCAATCGTGGCCATAACTCTTGATATACTATGTTCCTCACTCCTCACTTATGCCATGATATGCTGTGTTATACTGTGCTGTGTGGTGTTAGTATGTCTTCCTCTTTATGTTGCCTCAGTCACATGGAAATAGCTGGGGATATACATGTAACTCTTGGCACCCTTATCACCGATACCATTCTGTACAGTGAGCCCTCAATTTGGCGAATATTTGGTGTCAAAACAACCTTCCCAAACCCAATTTCGCCAAATCCAAGGATTTAATTAAATGGGGGAAATTAAATTGGTTCTGTGGGGTCAATAAAAAGCTTGATTTTCCTCCTATTCCACTTTTATTCTATTAGAGGTAATATGTAATTAGTATATTAACGTAACTGTTGAAAACTAACCCATAACCAGAAACTGAGGTGCACTGATAGACTAAACTAGTATCCAAGGCTGACAAAGTTAGGCTAACGACCGCCTCCATGGCCCCCGTCGCTGACCTCTCCTCCGTACTACAACTGCCTCCGTCGCTGTTTCTACCAGTGCCACCATTTCATCAAAACCTTCAAAGACAATAACCATTGACAGGCTATATTCATCTTCTTCCATGTCATCTTCCACATTTATACGTTCAGTTGACTCTGTCACTTGCTTATTTTCTTCTCGTTTGCAGTTGAAATAGCGAGTCAGCTCTTGTTTACTGTCCCAGCTGACTGGGGTAAACAATAGGATTGCTAGGTTGGCAATTTTCAAGCCAAATTTCTCAAATGTGGCTTTTGCAAAATTGTTTGGACTCAGATTATTCTGTTTGGTAGCAGTGCTTCATGGTTCTTGTTCGGGAATTATTCGTCAATTGTGTCAACCTGCCAGAGTAAAGGGTATTTTTTTTTTTTTTTTTTTTCCCCGCCAACAGCAAATCTGTCTAACGTAAACCCGCCAAAATGGAGGGCTTACAGTATTGTGTTTTCCTGCCGTGTGCTGTGCGGTGTTACATATTCTTCTTAACATTCCCTAAGTCACGTGGAAATAGTGGAGGACACAACTCACTCTGCCCTTCATTCCTCACGTGTGCTGTTATGCTGTGTTATGGTAAGTAGTGTTACATCTTTCTCTTTATGGTCTCTGTCGCGTGAAAATAGTAGGAGACATAACTCTTGGCTCACTCTGTTCTTCACTCCTCACGTGTGCTCTGCTATGCTGTGCAAAGGTGTGGTTTGTTACGGTGTTAAATTTTCCTTTTCATGTTGTCTGTCATG
>NW_027644932.1:0-25000 GCF_032717465.1 Coenobita brevimanus | reverse complement strand
TATCATTATTATTTTTATTATTAATTATATAAGAAGAAAATAACTAACAGCAAAAACAACAACAATTACTACTATTACAGTACTTCTACCACTATTGCTGCTACTACTACTGTACTAATACTACTTCGACTATTCTCGTAAAGCAGGTTTATGGCATTTTCACTTCCTTATCCCCAAGCTATAATCCACCTGCTTCCTCCCCCCGTCTCCCGCCTCCATGCCGTGGCCACCACCAGCACCACCCTGGCCACACACAGCGTGCAGCAGCCCGGTGTGCGGTGATGCAGTGTCGGGGTTGGGCTGGTTCATCACAGCCGCATGACAATACACACAAACGGCTCACAGGCAGCACCAATGATGGCAGTGATTGGGGAGCATGGATTAGCTGATGCACTCGCATTTATTCCTGTTAACACCAGTACGGAAAACCTCCCATAGTGAAAGGATTAATGAAATGAATTTTTGCTAACATCTTCAGTACTAATGTTAAAAAAAAAAATGACGCTTTTTAGTTAACCATTAATAACGCTGGAACACTCTTTTAAGCCGAATGGAGTGGTATGGGAGTGTATGTATGTATATATCTATATATGCAGTATCTATATCTATCAATATTCATCTTTCTATCTTTCTATATATGTATGTGTTTACGTATGTATGTATCTATCTATTAAACTGTCTATATATCTATATCTATATATAAATATATATCTGTCTGTCTATCTATCTATCTATCTATCTATCAATCAATCGATCTATCTGTCTATCTATCAATCAATCAATCAATCAATCTATCTATATCTATCTATCTATCTATATAAATAGGCTTAAGTGTCATTACAGATATTTCACTCTCATATCTTGGCAAGGTTTCCCAGTGGCAAATAAAACTGTGCGTCGGCAGTCAGAGGAATACAGATTAGTCCTCCATCCAGGTGTACAGTAAATGTCAATGAAATTTGTGTCTAATACCTTAGTTTTTTCACTTTTTTCAAGGTTGGACGAAATCTGACACAACGAACAATTTAAAATAAATATGTGATGGTAGTGCAGTGGTCAAGACTGCTGCACACCAGCATATTACCCACAGTCATCATAATCACCATAATGACTCTGATTGAGCCTAATAACCATCTGTTCATTGGCTCGCTAATGAGAAACACAAAATTGCTTCTCACTGAGCTCCTGTTTTGAACCGAACAATATTTTCAGAGTTTTAATTGCTTTTCCAGTTTCGACAACTTTTTCTATAACTATTGCAATAAATTTTGGAGAGAAAGTTATTTGGTGAGCAGTTAAAGCAAATAATGGCCAGATGTAATCCAGTAACTCTTATGCCATTATTTATGTATTTATTTTTTGTACGTATTAACTTCTTCAGTTCAATATCCTATTTTTACGTTTTATTCTTGCTACCAATTTTTTTTTTTTTTTTTTTTTTTTTATTCCTAGGGGGATATCTGGAAGTGAAAAGGTTAATGAAGAGTATCTACCTGATAATATTCAAGCACTTTTAATCAACTGATTTCTTATGCTTTTAACCCTGAACAATAAAGGTTATCAAAGCTAATTTAGTCACTGGATGGTGGTAAAATTAAATAAATAAATAAACGAAAAAGAGCATGTCAAATTGACGCAACTGGCTATGACGTGTTTCACTGATATAGTCTTGATACTTTCACACCATTTGATTACGAGTGAGCGATGTTTACCCTCAGTTAACTTTGGAAATGAGCGGCCCGGCCCGACCCGACCTCATCCGACCGTCACGCTAAGCAGAAACTAACTTTACTCCTATGTGAAGTAGAGCTGAATTCTTTCTGCATGTGATACATTCATTCAAATAATTTTATCAACGAAAATCTGATCCATAAAGGTGAACGAACCCCTAGGAATCTCGAGTTTTCCCATGGAGAGGGTGTGTTTCTTTGTCTGTGTGGGAGTGTGTGTGTGTTTCTGTGTCGGTGTGAGTGTGAGAGAATGTCTTTCGTTCCAGTAGTTTTCATTGTTCAGCTACCATCATGAAGAAATAATATACATACATACATATATACATCATCTAATCCTGTGTTGCCTCATAAAGAGCGTTGAAGCCCGGGGCTAGGCAAGTTGGTCCCGACATTAAAGATGAAAGTGACCAGCCTCTCTCATCCCTGAGTGGCATTTCGTGAGGAATAAACCCCAACCATCCCTTGGATATAAACTTATACAGGCTCAATCTGACTGGAGCGCCTTAATTACCCACTAAACCACCAGGCGCCATAGTTTGGTTGTATGGTTACCACCCAGCGTAGTAAATGGTTTCCTGGTGTACAGGATACCATTTGGCTTGTCACTTAGTGTAAAATCACCCATTGACAGAAGGAAGAGGAAAGAAAGATAGAAGACGAAGGAAGTAAAGAAGGAAGGACGAGAGGAAAGGGTAGTCACCCGAGAGCAGCACTACATCGAGTGAGTGATATATCAGAGGGAAATTGCGATGACATGGCGCTCTCTCGCTCGTCATGCTCTCACAATGTGCATTTTACTTGTTTAGCATCTCCATATCGAAACGTCTCTTCAATGTTTCTTAGCTCACTCTGAAATAGTAGTCCTCAACATCTGGATACGGAAAACGCTAAGAAATGGAAAATGTTTTTAGATATAAATTGTCCCAGTTGGTTTAGAAGACAAGCATATTTCAAAGCCAGAAAAGCCTTTTTTGTACCTAGGCCAACATCACAAAGTCAACAAAAAACCCATACATCAGAGTACCATAAGTGTCAAATCTCAGCCTAGTGAAGTCTGTGAGTCATGATTTCGATGTAAACACTACATATAGATAAAATTTCACCTTATGACCAGTGTCAGTAAAGAATAAACCCATTAGTAACGAAACTGCAAGGGTGCACAAAATTCTATGCAGAGATTGTGACTTAGTTTATATTGGTGGACTTGAAAAGGATTTTGACATTCGTATTAAGGAACACAATTATGCTTGTAAGACAGGCAACATAAATAACGCAGTGTATGTTCACTTTTCAAAAAACGAACATAGAATCGTCTGGAAATCTAGCAAAATTTTGCACAAATGTAGTAATTATGAGAAACGTTGGATAGTAGAAATTGTATGTATAGAAGAGATCTAATAATCTAAGCCATAGTTAAGAAATGTATGAATTAGATCCAGTAATGAGAGGATTAGTGGCAAGGTCCTTGCCGCCCCTTGTAATCCCTCACTCAGGTCGTGGACAGTGTAGAAGGGGTGTCAGTCCAGATCGAAGGCTGTGCGGTTGGATAAAACCAGGTGTGGTTATCCTGTTAGTCCAAGAGCATTAGCTCAAATATAGGTCAAAGGTGGAATAAATTAGTATCAAGCTGAAAATTTGCACAGAGGTCCAGGAAAGTGTCCTAAATAACATACTAAAAGTCCCCAGTGATCCTGCTTGAGGAATTTTCACAATTCAAGATGGCGTCCAATATGGCTGCCGATATCACTTTTCGATAGGATCTTTACAAATAAGAATAATTCAGACACAAATACTGTCACAATTCGAAATTTTAGTCACAGTTAATACAATAGAAACATATATATGATGATTTCAAGCAAGCAAATGAAAAATTACAAAAAAATAAGCACTATATAAACCATAACCGAATATTTTATGACTGAAAGAATATATGTTTCATTCTCCTGTACTCTGAGCTATAACACTTCATGTATCTAATATCTCAATAGTAAAATAAAAACAAAGACATAATGCACCTAGATTCCCAATAATGACAGTGGCACAAAGACAACATTCTAAATGATACAAACAATGGGATGACACCTTAATCTTGCTAGTGAAAATAATCAACAAGGTCATCATCAATATTAACTTCAGTTTGTGTTGGTGTTGTGTTTCTGCATGTAAGGCCATTACATTTGCTACACATTGAGCTACAGAACAGACCAAGTTTCCTGCATCCACATGCCATTCCACCACAAGCGTCTTCCTTACAGCCACACGATACTACATGAAGAAGGGAATCTGGTGCTATGGGCTTTTCAGTTTCCACTGGTGTTAGAATACCATCTTGTGATTTCCAGCCCCATTCTTCTGGAGGTAAGTGATTGCCAAGCCATTCTTGAATGGTGTGATATGTGCGATATACATGCTGCTTTGCAGCTGCACTAGTCGGAGGTAGACGTGCAAGTTCAAATGTTGATGACAGGGAAGCCTTACTAATTGTCCTTTTGTATGCGATGTGGCGATACTTGTCCAGAGATTCATACTTGGCAGCACCATACAGCTTCAACAAAAAATGTTCTCCAGCTGACTTCACTTCTTCATGCTTACTTTGAGGGTTTGTGAAAGTATCTAAATTCTGGCACTGTTTATTCTTGTGAATTAGATTGAATGCCTTTTGTTTGCCTTGACGGTAGATGGCAGACACCGTGTCACACCCTGTTATAGCATATAGAAGCATAATGTGTTTACTGGTGTCTCCAATTGCTTGCTGAATTTCATTTACATCATAAAACATGACTGGATTATGTGAACATAACATGTAGATATCCTCTGAAGGTTGTGCCTGGGCAACCATCATGACTAGCAGATCCCTGTCTGTTCCAACAACTACAACTGGTAACTCTTCATGTTCAGCGATAGTGAGTGCTGTTGTGATGATGAGTGAATCTGCATCTGCCTCAGCCTGCTTTACACGAATTCCAGCTGAAAGCATATCTTCACGCACAAACTGAATTAGTCTGTTTTTGTTATTACTATTTGCCAAAAATGCTGCTTGGGTGGTGGTTGTAGGCATGTTTTCCTCAAACATAATGTCACGAGATGTTGACTTTTGTGCTCTGCGCCTCTGCTCACATGCCTTTGTGGATATACTACTGTTGTAACCATCAAATACGACTGTGGATCCAACACCAAAGTGCTTCAGCACGTATGTAATGTACCTATGGCAAATGTCCTTGTAGGTGGATTGCTGTGGCCAAGTAACACTATGGAGCAGATGACCACCATCTACAACAAAGATACTAGTTTGTGGCACACTGGAATGCAGAGTACTGTGTGATTTCAGAATGTTACCCAAAGTGCTCTTTGTGGCCTTGCACATTTGACCATCTTTGAAGAGTGAAGGTGGCTGCGGAGCAAGCTCATGTGTCAAGAATTCTGCCATGTCAGAATTGTTATTCAAAACACATGTAATCCTTTTGAACAAGAGACTGGGATTTATAACTGAGGTTTGCCCTCTGACATTGACAGATGTATCATTATCACCCATTGTCTTTATTCGGTCATTCCTTCGAAGCCTTATCTTTGTGAATGGCTTTCCATCAATTTGAGCTGCTGCCACAAAGCCAACTGATACAGCACCATCACAGTTAACGGTTCTGTCAGCAATAATTCCTGATGACAGACATACCAAGCAGCTTCTCTGCAACTGTATGTACCACTCTTGGTCTGTGGATCCTCTGACGAGGGTGACATCTGTCCCCGAAACTGTTTGGAAATACAACTTTTTCGTCTGCCAGTGTGGGGGTTTGTATCCTATTTCGTGTTCACGACAGTGTGACTCTTCAACTATGATGACCGGAAATTTGAGCATACTGCTGTGCTATGCTCATGCGCGCACATTCACATCTGCACACTCATGTGCACACACGTACACATACACACAAATCTTTAAACACACACACACACACACACACACACACACACACACACACACACACACACACACACGTACAGTAGCCTACACAAGCGACTCCCGTTAAGAGAACTAGTTTGTGGTTATGACCATTTGAAATCATTAATTTTTAACTTTGTTACTCGTACCATCTCTTTGTCTGTCTGTCTGTCTGTCTCTGTCTTTGTCTGTCTGTCTGTCTGTCTGTTTGTCTGTCTGTCTGTCTGTCTGTCTGTCTGTCTCTCTCTCTCTCTCTCTCTCTCTCTCTTTCTCAGCCAGTCAACTGCCAATGGTGTGAACAAACTCAAATGTGGCCCAGTATTTATGTTGTACACTGTGATGGGGAACAATGACATAGGACTGTGCAAACTGATTATTATGTGGACAAAATGATCATGATAGGACGCCCTGATCACGGTGACACAGACTGAACAGAATGTGAACAAAGATGCGACAATCTGAATGGAATAATTTTTTATGTGACTGACATCGGTCATAATTACGATTGTCCTTCTACGTGTCACACTTCTTCAAGTGGCACAAATGTTAGCGTTAATGCCACCGTCCGTTCTGAATACAATACGTGCTGCAGGTATCTCATTCAAGACTATCTCATTCGTCAGGGCGGCCACATGCTACGGCACATCATACTCCTCACATACGCCGTCACAGATACTACACTAAACTGGATTACCAACCGTGTCCATCATCCATGAAAATAATAATATGAAAATAGCAATGTGTCCTAGATTGTATTTTGTATATTATTATGTACCTCAAGAAACACTTTGCTTCTTAATTAATCTAGTTTTAATCTTTGTGTTGTTGCCTCAGACTCGTCGGAACGTGAACCGAGTGAAGTGCAGGATGAAGTATGCATTTCATGAAGTTCTCCATTGTCTTTTCGGGGGATGGGATGGGAAATGAAGGACAACTGTATAACCAGACAGCACAGCTGCCCGATTATACTAATGCTACCTCGTGAAGGCGCCTCTTTCTACTAATTCAAGTTTTCCTATACACAAAATGTCCACACTGTTGTATCAAACTTCCTTATGATGAGGGACAAAGGATTTCAGAGGTTCTACAGTACTGAATTATTACCTATGGTGTTTTTCTTGGTCACTTTGTACAGAGGTGAATAATTATTAGTCCAAATGAGTGCTTCGTTATGGGTAGCGCCGTACCATTTCATCCAGCTTAGGCAAATCCCTGTTCCTCAGAGGATCTCCACCAATCTCGGTTAACCCACTCACGGAAGGTGTCGCACTTCACAATTGTAATCTGGCTAACCACAGACCACTTCACACATCTAAGCGAAACATTTACGCCTCAGAGCGTTAACCCTTTCAGTGCAGTGACGTACTTGTTGTTTCAGTCTGGCTGCCATCAGATTATTTAATGCAGCCTAGGAGAGCGCCCTCATAGTGAATGGGTCAGTGAAGGCTACATCTTCATCCTCCAGCTCGAAGCGTCTCTCCAAAGCTGAATTAAGTTGTTGTGAGGTGGCCAGAATGAATATGTAAGATGTCATCATTATTCAAGGGGTTCTTCTTGTTGTTGTTGTGACCCAAAGTTCATCTCACACATGAACCCAGTGAACTGCAGGCTAAGTTGCCCTTTTTCTGCAGTCCATCATCCTTTAAGAGGATAAAGAAGTAGAGTCAAAGGATTAAATCGTGGTAATAATGATAATTCGAACACTAGAAGCCAACTGTAAAATTTTCTTATTTCTTGTACTTACCAGGCTACAGAGAAGATTGCCTACAGTACATCTTTTAACTTCTCTCTTTCTCTGATAGCGCGTTTTTACTGACAGTCTTCAGCCCCGACATAAATACTGTACATTATAAAGTGTGAGCTCCTCGTTGGTTTTATCATCCACATATATTTATCTTTTGTGGAAACAGTGAGACAAATAAATAGGGCGTGTCCATGGTTTGTCAGGCAGACTAATTTACAGGTAGTAACCTGCAACTTCCCTCACAAATACTGTACCACTTTCGGGGTGGAACTGACTAATATATTTTCCATGCCAAAGCACTGTTGTAAAAACTACTAAAGGTATCGATGGAAGAGATACGACATGCCAAGGGAAACAAGAGGAAGGCGTGGCAGACATAGTTAACAATGAAGAAAAGGAAGTGAACAAGATCAATAAAAATGTAGATGAGTAACAGAAAAGCTCTTAAAGTTTAGGTACATATGCATATAAAGGAAACTCATACCGAAAACAGTTAAAAAAAAATACACGAACACATCACAGAAAAGTTGCTTGAAAGTTTGATCTGAAAGAAAGGTACAGAAAGAGGAGTTTGTGTTGTATACTCAGAAAATATACAATATGAATTATTAGTTGCAGAAAACAAAGGGACCATCAGTGTTGACCTTACCTTAATTTTCTCTCACTCCGTCGTGAATACTGAGTTACAACTATACGTTAATACTATAATATGGTGCTATTAGCAGACAAGTGCTACAGTAAGGATAGAGAGCAATAACATGATCTTTTTCTGGCACTGAGCTATGTGAAATAAGCTGGGAAAGGGGTAAGTTAAGGTTAAGTTAAATGTTACAAAACTATAGTGAAAATCCAGAGAAATTAATCCTTTAACTAATAGTACGTAGTTTTCCAGTTTTATTATTGCCCGCCGAGCGAGGCGATAATGTAATCGCCTGTGTGTGTGTGTGTGTGTGTGTGTGTGTGTAACTGACTGGCTGTTTCCAAAATATTTCAAAATCAAGTCTGCAAACTGTATCTAAACTTTGAGGGTAATATATCAGGATATATGGCTTGTTTGTTGACAGTTTTGGCGAACGTGTGACGATATGCCTCCGATTGCCAGAGGATTTTGCAAGAAAAAGTACCATCCAACTTCTTCGTCTGGCTTGTCATTGTTCACCATTTTCTGTCGTACCCTCAAAGACGAGAATTGCTACTTAAAGGGTAATTATTGGAAATTCTTCAGAGGTCTGTTATACTCAATGCCCTCCACCAACATAATACCCCTTGCTTCAGGCTTCTAAAGGCTAGCATGATATATAACTTAGTAGGAGCAAACAGCAACATTCTAAGAGTTTTCTTTTCGATTCTGGCAAAGTTGCAATGATATGCTTCCAATTGCCAGAGGATTACTGGTCCAGTTTTTTATTGACGGAGGGCGGTAGGCATTCAAGGGCAATGCTTTGGCTTTTATTGTTGCTGTTATTCGACGACTATTATGTAGGTTAGGAGACCTCTATATAAGTGAAAGGATCAGTGAGAGTAATATATTTTCCTTCCAGTATAAAAATTTTACTTAGAACTGAATAAAATAGTTCGTTGATGATAAGAACCAAACAAAATGTATATGACGTAACTGTTGGGAAGGGATAGTGCTAAGTTAGTGAAAGTAAGCAAGCTGTGTGAGAGTGAGGGGTGGCACAGGGCAAGGGTCCGGGCCGTCTACAGTACGTCGTGACCACTGGCGCAGTACCAGGCGCACAGCACTGTAAATATTTAGACATACAGTACAACACATTATGAACCCTGGGGACCTCTGCGTGTGTGTGTGTGTGTGTGTGTGTGTGTGTGTGGCCACAATAGTGTTATGAAGCTGGACATAACTACGGAACATCGGAGAAAATGCATCACATTTGCCGGACAAGCGGCCGTAGAGGAGGTGGGAGTAGCCAGACCCCTTCCACATACTATGCTCTTTCCATTTAATCGCAGCCTAAAGCTAAAATTTCTTCATTCTGAATGCTGAAATATAAAGAGCGATTAACAACAAAGCATCGCTTTTGTCAAGAAGTAGTAAGGTTAGAATATTAAGTGGTAGTGGTGTCTTACTATGTCACTACAGAAATAACTTCATTGGAACAAAAATCTACGCCAAGTTAAGGTGAACGAACTGTACTCCTAATCTGTCTCACCCATGCATATGCCTTGCAGTCGTATTCTCGTAAGCTTAGGAAACTTTCAAAAATCTCTTCCTAAGTGATTTTGTATTGTTCGTTCCATCGTAATAGGGCATATTCTCTTCTCTGTCTCCTGTGTTTACATTATACAGACATTGATAGCATACATAACATACAATAAAAGAGAACATCTCCACGCCGTACACAGAAATAAATAATCAAGGAAAAGGTAGTGGTGAGCCTGAATTAAAGACGGAAAAAATGGCTTTGAGATCGTACTGTACAGTCCCCGACACATACGTACAGGCAGGCCTCATATTGCCAGAAATACAGTATCTTTAAATGTCACTACTTTATTCAATAATATCTCAGTCACATGAATTCGATTTTATGTCTCCTAAAAACCGGTCCATTCAACCAAATGTACTGTAAAGAAACAGAGCATTGCACCATTACTTGTAACATGAAGCTTGACTGTAAACGCTAAACTACTGAGAACTGCAAGTGGGTTTGGAGATTTCTTAGTGCCTTTTTTGTGATTCATTATGGATATCACGCCCTGATTATCTATTTTATGTTACTTAGTACTTTCTAGTGTCGACATAGTTTGCCTCAGTAACACACGTTGGAAAAAAAAGATTGTACTGTAACATGTAAAATAAATCACCGAGGAAGAACTGTTACGAAATCCCCAAAGCCAACCGTAAAAACTGCTTACATCCACAATACTTCGCAGTGTGAGCAGATGAATAAATCACACCCACATATTAAGATTGTGCATTATGTACGGAAACAACTGTGGCCAGACTTTCAGGTATGAAGAAAGTTCAGGTATGGATATGTGAACGTAATTCCTAATTTTAGCAATTCACGGCACTTGACTTGGTTCTGGACACAGATCCCAGAAGTCGCTTTGTTGTCTTATTAAAACCTTTCCCATAGCAATTTATTATGCACAATACACTTCTACTTAATTTTGTATGTTAGTCATGCAAACTATATAAACTACATAAATGCCATACAAATGTTGAAGTGTAATACTGAAAAAAAAATCAACAAGTAAGAGTTACTACGAAGCCTCCTGTGCCACTCAGAACACGGAATTTTAAGCTTTTCCTGCAACACTGGGTCGTTTTCAGCGTTACCTGGGCGTGTAATGAACCGGGTAGTTTCAGAAAATGACGGCGGTATTAACCATGCACCAGTTTTAGAGCAGAACGTGCCACTGACTGCAGGGTACACTCATAACACAGTTCCTAAAATGTAATAAGCTTTGGAATGTTTTGGATTTTAGTTAGAAAAGCCGGAAATTTACACCCTTCAGCCTCTTTATTTTGTTCTACAGTACCAATATCACTATCAAATTATTTAGGTCATTATACGAGATCAACCCAGTAGTGAAGGAGTCAATGAATGCTGTATTAATCTGTACACTTTAGGAAAGTCACTAACTGAAACTGAAATGAGAGAAAAGAGAGGAAAAAAAAAAAAAGAGAAAAAAGAATGAAAGAAAAAGAAAAGTTAGAGGACATTCTCGACTTGAAGGTATTAATATGCGATACTACTACTTAAAAGTACAGTATATATGAAACAATGGCATTATATTTGCCTTAGGTTTTAAAAGTTTATTAAATTGCATGTCATATAAAACTCAGTAATAACCTCCTAATTTGGACGACGCAATTTTCATTTAATTTTTACCATTTTCACTTTTATTGTGTTTAAAAAACTCGAATAACTTTTCAATGTGAAGACGTTAGACTCAGGCCTCCAACAGCTTCAGCACGAGAGGTTTTTCAGTCTCTGAGTAAAATCGTCAGAAAACTGCAGGGATATTCCCTCGTTTACCCCAGTGTGAATGAACTTTTGACTCTAAGGTTCTAGAGGAGTTGATCAAGCTGACAACAGTAGTTGTGTTCTAAATGACTTTGGAGATTTCGCAACGCCTCTTCCTTGCAATTAATTGCGCCCATTGCACCTCTTAATTTTTTTTTTTAGTTAATGTACTTTTGTTCTTGAAATAGTTTGTCTCGGTAACATGCCAAGTAGGTAGGGAAGCGGTACTTCGAAGTATCTATGCTTCTCAGAATAAGCGCCTGGTTCACACACACACACACACACACACACACACACACACACACACACACACACACACACATTTTCCAAAAAGATTTATGATGCACCTTTCTATACTGCAGTATTTCTCGGTAAAATGTATAAGCAAATGGAATTTCGAAAGTGTTGTAAAATAAATATTATATACATTTTTTTCTATTTGCTATAAAAGTCAACTGACAGCTTCTCTCTTCTCTTAGTTATTCATCGCATCAGTAGACCTATAACTGAATTTAAGGACTGAGGCTACTTAGGCTCATCATGCGTGTGTGTGTGTGTGTGTGTGTGTGTGTGTGTGTGTGTTCACCCACATCTCTTCTCAACTGTTTTTTTTTTCTTATTGTTGTAACTGCTTCTTTGTAATACCGGTATACCTTGTTCGCGCGTATTCATTTCATTACTTTACTCCTTCATCTTATAATTTTTATCCCTACACACAATATTCACCCTCCTCATCCCGTCCTCTCTCCCTAGTTCTTATTTTCTTCATCTCTTCTCTCCTCCCGGTGTATCATTAAATCGAGAGGACCGTGAAAACCTGAGGACGAGGGCACCAGGCACACCCCAAAAATTCTCTTCTCTGCTAATTTTCACCATTCATAAGTGTATTCATCGCCATAAAACCTACATCATCGTCTTTGTTTTTTGGGGTGTGCCTGGTAACCTCGTCCTCAGGTTTTCACGGTCCTCACGATTTAATGATACACCGGCCCTCTCTTCTCCCCCTCTCCTTCTTCCCACAACCCCACACCCTCTCCCTTCTCTTCATTTCCTCACTTCGTTTTCACCACCGCTTTATCCCCATGTCTCCCTTTTACCCTCTCCTTCACCCCTCACCGTCATTTATACCCCTCATCTTCTCTTTTCCCCCTTCCCTTCAGTTTTCATGTCTTTGCTTTTGATTCATGGGATAGTCATGGTAGTTATAACCTACCATAAAACTAACAGCCTCGAAAGATCCAATAGGTCTGTTGCTGCTTGCTCCCTTTTGTACTCCTTTGTATTCTCCAGCCCTCCTTCTCCTCTCCCTTTCCACCTCTACTCTCACTCAGCTTCTCCTCTCCCCCTCATCCTTTTCTCTGCCCCCTCACCTCCTCCTCTCCTCTCCACTTCACCTTCATCCTTTCCCCTATTCTTCCTCTCCCTCTATTTTCCTCCTACGGCAGTGACCACATCTGTTTTCTCTTCATAGTTTAAACTTGGCACAGATGCCGAGGTCGCAAAGTCTTCATAAACATGTCCTACTACTGTGAGACGTACCAACAGCTGGGAGGACGCACGCTTACTGCACCAGCCACCAGCTGTGTGTGTGTGTGTGTGTGTGTGTGTGTGTGTGTGTGTGTGTCCTTGATCCGTATTACCTTCATCCCTACATTTTTATTTCTGCATCTCATATGTTAATATACACTTGTATGTTGGGGGATGAAGTGCATGAAAGGGTACAGCAGGGAAGGAAGGTTGTTGGTTCAATGAAAGCAGTGATGAGAAATAAGGAGGTGAGTATGGAAGTTAAGAAGTCACTGCATGATAGTATTGTGATTTCTATCCTGACGTATGGAAGCGAGGCGTGGACCTTACAAGAGGGGAACAAGTCAAGAGTGAGAGCAGTGGAAGTGAGTTACTTGAGAGGAGCATGTGGAGTAACATGGAGGGACAGGTTCACGAATGAAGTGAAGGAACGTTGTGGGGTGGATGTGGATGTGGTTGAGAAGATTAGGAGAAATACACTGAGGTGGTTTGGACATGTGGAGAGAATGGAGAATGAAGGACTGACTAAGAGGGTGTATGTAGGTGAGGTGGAGGGAGGGAGAGGGAGGGGTAGACCGAGGATAAGGTGGAGGGATGGAGTCGAGAGGTATATGAGGAAGGGGGGGGTGAGTTGGGGGGAGGGTAGTCAAATGGTGGGTGACAGAGCGACTTGGAGGCGTTTTGTCTGCGGCCACCCTTTGCGGGATTAGGGCGTCGGGCTATAGATAGATAGATAGATGTTATATATCCAGTAGTTGTCGACACAAAAGAGATATAACATACAAGAGCAGAGTAAGAGGTAATAAGCTTTATTTATAGTCAAAATTAGTGTCTGAGCGCATTCTGAACTATAGTCTTTTTAACTTGGCCAAAAAGTTTTCCGTCTCTCCATCTTGAGTACTAAGTCGTGACAAGAGATATATCCTAAAATAATACTTTAGTATGGACGAAGTGTCATGGATAGGATTTTTTTTTTTTTTTCCTGCGTGATATAAGCTGTATATCGACAAAAATCTTGGGCTAAATTTACGTAAATGAACTTTAACAAGACTATGGCCCTTTCCGTGACAGGTTGCTCTGTTGTGCTGGCCTGCATGACTGGCCAAAGGTTGTCTCAGTAGTTAATTTTGTGTACAACTCAGTCAGTTGTACAGGTCAGCTGCCAAGTTTTTCTTGCTTCGTGTTGATTATGTGTATATGCATGCCCGGTAAATGTCTCGTTGTTCATTTTCTGCGTCTTAACCTTATTCTGAAATTTATAAGTAATAATAAGTATCGGTGTTATGTGGGAATGGATTGCTCAGTTAGCGTGTGCAGGTTACAGTACACTGTATGAGTCAATCATGCTTTTGCATTTTTCATTGGGATACATTTTTAACGTATTTCAGTGGTGGTGCATGCTGGCGAACTACCTTAAATGACTGGTACGAATTTAGTTTATGGTTGTGTTCCACCAAGTCAGCTGTGCACGTTGATAGTAGCGTTTGTGAGTAGCGGTGAGTGTTTAAGGTGCATCGACGGTGTGTGCAAGGTGTACCCAGAGCGTGTGGTCAACGTGCACAGTTAGCAACAAGATATCGATTACTGTTCCACTGCATCTGCTTCGCACTTGTGGCATGTTCATCACTTCTATCCTGACGCACCATAATTAAAGCTACTCATCTATGCGCAACGAAGCATTGTAAGTACATATCATCTTAAAATAGTGGCCAGCGGAGGAAAGTCAGAAGCAGAAGATGAGCAATATTAGGAGAACTTATCTCCCTGACTGTAGTGTATGCGTAAAACCATTTTATTCTCTTGGGAATGAACTGAATATTATCCTTGCTGCCTGCGTGTACTCCCATAAAATATAATTAACGTGTGTGCTATCTACAAATACTATGGTTCAAGGAAATTTTAGGGTTTATTTCTCTAGCAGCATGAGTCTTAGCGCACAGACTTAACGATCTCGTGTCTGATGCCCAGCAGTTCTAGGAGCCACGCACATCCATATGCATGTTACCACTTCGGCCCAAATATATAATCTCTGTAAACATAAGTAAATTCGTGTGTAGATAGCATGAATAAAAAGATTTAAGTCGTTTTATTGTAAAGTTAACCACTTGACTCCAATGACATATTTTGTATTCATTCTCTTACCAGCAAATGATTTTATTTAGCTCAGGGTAAACTTTTCATGCTGGGGTTGGTATAGTCTTCACTGACTCCTTCACTACTGTAAATCCTACCTGCGCTGAATAAAATCGTCTGGAGGTGGCAAGAAAAAGATAAATGACTATGTCACCGGACTGGAGGGGTTAACGATACTGTCCTCTATGCCTGTGAGCGACAGCTTGACATCCAAGAAACAACAGCTTGTATTGGCTCGCTTGCTATAATCTTTTCACCTTAACCTGCCCAGATTTTCTTTCTCCTACTGCTTAGTTCTCAGAGGTTATTGACAGAATAAGACAATACTTCGGCTATACTTCCTTCCATAACAGGTTTGTGTGATTTGACTCTAGAGTTAAACTGTTGCCGCAGCTCAGACCTCTAAGTATATGGATGGCAATTTTAGGCCAATTAAAGAGAAAAGAGCATTGTATTTGCAGGTGGTGCCGGCAGCTGCCGCTCTGCTAGTAGCTAAACAATTTTACCATACCCATAGCTTTAATAACCATCTTCCTCTGTAATTACCTCAGCCAGACATGTTAATGACTGCATGCATTATAAGGCAACATAAAAATCTTTAATGGTATGGTGCTCACTGCTCCAAGGTAGCTTTTCGGACCTGAATTTTACTGTTATGAGTGTGTGTGTGTGACGTGTGTGCAAAATAAAGTCACAGGTTTGTGAAACACATAGATGTGTCCTGAAACAGAGAAATAAAGTGGTGCGTGTGTGAAATACTGATTATATAACAATAGAGCGTTTACCAACATATAACAAAAATCTATAATCCCTTTCAGCTGAGTTGATGGTCAGAATGGAGATTTCATGTGACTATTAACCAAAACGACTCATTCCTCTATGCCTCATAACTGAGGCTCATTCAATTTCATGCAACCACGACTTTCTATTCAAGTTGTGGGAGTGGCCCAGTTCCGTCAGATAGAAACAAACCAACTATAGAGGAGTATCAGAGACCTGGGCCCAAGTCTATCACTAAAAATATTTAGTGAGTCATCGAGGTCTTAACATCTATAACAACCTGTATGAAGCTGTTAAGTTAACCATGTGTGTTTGTCTTCGCCGGAAAAACTACCTAGATAGCAAAGGTGTACAAAAGGGTTATCATGCCCTTGAATATAAAAATGTCTACATCGCTTATCTTAGGAGCTGCGTCACAGGCAAATTCACGTCACGCCATTTATATAGCTCTTTCAACTACACTTGACCCATATTTTCGTCCTTTAATGCTTATTTCACGTAGCTCAGCGACAGCAATTAATAATAATTAAAAAAAAAAAAAAATGCTAGAGTTCTTCATCTTTTCTGTAGTATTTCTTCGTTGCTAATGTCATACTGTAATGTTTTTAATAATCTTCCGCTGGACTGTGAGCGTAACTGTACGGATATTATAGTGTAATTGGTCAGAGTTATTGGAACGGCGGAAGCCCAGGCTTTCTGAGACAAAGTAAATTTTTCTTCATCCATTCATTCAAATGTTTTCATCATCCATTCATTCATTCGTTTCTTCTTTCTGTCTTGCGTGTCTGAAACTCTTCACGCACAGTCGTTCATTTTCCCACAAACGGTCATTCAACCTTATATACAACTACGACAACGCTGAGGTAAGTACTATTCAAAGACATTTCACCATTTATAAGTAACATATATAGCATGCTGTTTCACTGGACATTTTGCTGTAACTGGTGCTTCATTCGTTAACAACCGATTCCTGTTGGTTTAATTAGTGTTGTGTCCGAGTGTTGACTGATATTGTCTGTCCCTGATGTTTATAATCATACCCCAAGTGAAAGTTCATTAGCCAAGCATGGGTCAGTACCATCCCATAAATACTGACAGTCGCAACTTTCACATTTGCTTGGAAGGAGAAATTTTAACTCAAACTTGACTTTGTGGTTATCAGCGGCTTAACAGGTGAGAGATACTAATTCGTTAGGAAAATCTGTTTGGATCACATTCAGTGCTCAAGGGTTTTATATAATTTTGCCAAGGCTTTCAGCTTTTCTTTCCCAACTTTGTGTTATGTGAAATATAGAGGGAATCTGAAATCTGAGTAGCTGCTTTCGCCCATACGGCAGAAATCAGAATTTAAAATGAAAATGGCGTAGAAGTCAGTAGGAGCAGCACCGAGACCCGAAAAATGCTATGTAATGGCCAAGTTAATACGCTTGGACCCTAAAAAAACAAAGCACCGTAATTTCACCTGTATCCTAAAGTTGAACGGCTTTGGAGATATTTTTATATATCTCAACTAAATTTTACAGTTAATTTGTTTCCATAGCAGCTAACTGTTATCATAGTTACTTCAACATACACTTTTGATCTGATTGTGAGTTAATCAAGTTATATACAAATGATCTTACATAAACCTCAAGCTTGGGAGAGTTTAGAGATCATGAAGTGTTTGGTAGTTGTACGAGTCACAACGAACTTATGTACAGGCTCTCTTATACACAGCTTTAAAGTATGAGACTCTATATACTAAGACGTATTTATTAGCTGTATGAGTCACAGCGAACACATGTACAAGCAATCTTATACACAGCTTAATAGTACGAAGGAAGGAATAATGAAGAACTAGTAACAAGTCATAATATGGCTATATGGCACTGTTGGAGTAAGTGAAAACAAAGGCAAAAAAAAAAAAAAAGAAATATAAAGAAGAAAGGTAGGGCAGAAGAGGAGAGGAGTACAGTAAGGAGAGAAAGAATGGAGACAAATGCCCTTCTTAGTCGCCTCTTATAAGTATGGATACTTGGGAAGCATTCTTTCCCCCCATCCCGAGGGAAATTTAGAACACGAAGCTCTGTATATTGACAAGTGTTTGGTAGTTGCATGAGTCACAGCTAACATATAGGCCATACAAGCAATCTTATACACAGCCTTAGAGTATGACAGTCGATATAATTAGCAGCGAGTTACAACGAACGAATATACAGTCTTATAAACAACTTAAGCTTAACCCCTTAACTTGGCGGCGTATTTCATATCTGATTCTTGCTACTTCTAGACGAGTTAATTCACCTTATCAGACTTTTCAGATGTGGTGGGCGTTATATACAGCCTTCATTAATCCATGCAGTACACGAGATCTTTCCTACGCTAGTGTAATCGTCTGTAGGTACTAGGAATACAATATAAAATACGTCGTAGGATGGAAGAGAATAAGAAAGTTCATAAATACAACGCTGTGTTTTGTGGCTTGGCTGTGGTTGTGACTGGGCCATTTCCTCCCCTCGGCGAGACGGTACAGTGACGGGTTTAGCTTAAGCTATAGACACTGGATTACACTATTGCCCTGTGTTAGATCTACGGTACAGTGGAGGGTTTAGCAGCACCACATGCACCCTGGATTACACTATAGCCTCGTGTTAGAACTATGTGGCTTTACAGATTTGCCAACACCTCTCTCGTAGTTCATTAAATCTCAGTATTGTGTTGTATATTTTTGGCGCAAACAATGTCGCTACTAAAATGATAGATAACACGAGAATATTCAGGTGCGATATGGGAAATAAATCGATATGGAAGAGGAGCTAACAAGCTTCCTACGCCCCCTGCAATACATATCATCGTATCACTCACTTTTCGTGACAGTCTCCCTCCTTTATTTGTCTACTTTTTTTTTTTTTTTTTTTTTACCTCAGTCTTTCCGAATTTTACAGTCATAGATTCACACTTTTGTTCCACCCTCTTCTCCCTGTGCACTGGATTAGACTATGATATCCCTGGCTCATGTGACTCTCCCTCCATATACCTCTACCATTTTTTTTTTTTCTACGCTTCTGCAGGTTTTATACATCTTTGATATTTTTTTTTAAAACTCTTTCTGCTTTGCCTCTCCTTGTACACTTAATAAGATCATAGAGTCAGTCCTATCTGTGGCTTTCTTCCCTCCTTCATTCCAGTTTTTCTTATTTTTCTTTTTATTCCTTTATTTCCTGAGGTTACCAGCATTCAATCCTTACTCAGCGTCTCTTTCACCTTTCATTGTCTGCCGAACTAAAATTCATTTACTTTAATTTGGCGGAGATTCGTTCTTTTGCAGCCATTTTCCCATAGCTCAGTGAAAAAAATACTGTAGCTCAACATTCTTTTCACGATACGTCTTCGTGACTAGCAGCATACTTTAGTGTTAACCTTTTGTTCCTGTGCATTAAGAGATATGGCAGCTTTACCCATAGTTAGAGTAAATATACAAGGTGTTTCAGAATGATTGAAACCCATTCAACCAGGATTTAATAACCAGACATGATAGACTGATAATGACTGCTTGTATTTAGCTGAGATGATGACAATCATATATTTCAAACTGATTAAGCATAAACATGAACCAAAAAATTCTCCAGGGCCATCGAGCCGCAGGCATTCCTGAATGCGCCGTGCAAAGTTGTTGATAACACACACACATTCATCCTGGCTGTTGGTCTGAATCTTCGCTGTGATGGCTGTCTTCAAAGCTGGGATGGTCTGAGGATTGTTCTGATAGATGTCGTCTTTGAGTAAACCCAAGTGGACAGTCTGGGGGTTGAGATCCGGTGAATGTGGGGACCATTCTGTGTTGGCTTTGCTGGTGATCAGGCGTTCCCCAAAGTGCTCCCTCAACCAGTCCATGGTGATGTTTGCAGTGTGAGGAGGAGCACCGTCCTGCTGAAACCACCGTTCATCTTCAGCAACATCACGTTCCTCCAGCTCTCCCCAGAACAGCTCCATGATCTTCGCATAACGCTCCTTTGTCACCGTCACGACATTTCCACCCAATGATTCCATGCTTTGACATTACAACCCATGAAGAGCACCTCTTTGAATGCAAAGGTCGCTGAGCAACACGGTGAGGGTTCTGAGTGCCCTAGAAAACCCAATTCTTGGAGATGACATGTCCGGACAGCAGAACGTGGGCCTCATCTAAGAACAACACGTTACCCAGGAACTCTTCATTCTCCTCGATCGTCTGAGAAAACCACCGACACATGGTGACTCTCTTATCTTTATCAGCCTGGGTGAGCTGGTGTTTGATCTGAATCCTATAGGGATAGTTTCAAATCAGAGATCAAAATGCGTCGAGCTGAAAAACATGATATCCCAAGCTGTTGACTCCTGCGATGCAGAGACTTGCTCGGGCTCGGGCTGACAGTCTCGAACCCTCGCGACATTCTCAGGTGTGCACAGTGTAACAGGAGCTCCAGTAGGTATACCTCATACCAATTAATTTGGCCAGGCATGTATGGCAACACTGTTCCCGCTGAGATTCTGATGGGCTGGAGGTGTTTGTTCGATTTCGTTGTTGCTTAAACCGATACTCTCTTTATTATCAGATGTGATGCTGAGTTTGTCGACAATACAATCGTCAAAAGCAATAAGAAATCCGTTATATACTTAACAACAATGAAATTTTCTTAGGAAGATAGAGATTTGAGCCAACAATGTATTACAACAGTCCAGGTCAAGGTCAGCATTCGAACAATTCCTTTATATCTCCAAAACTCCGTAATATAACAGAAAATTAAGGAAACCTGCATAATCTAAGCGGTGGGTTAACACATTTAAATTATAAGATCAGTCCGCACCCTTAAATCGAGCCACAACTCTGAATAATTAAAAATTCTAATGAAAAGATGAGTTCTGTGAGGAGGGAGGTTTGAAAAAATCGCGGAAATCAAAGTAGGCTAAAGGAAAACTATTTCAGTATATCTCCTCTATTATCACAGCACGGACTGATCCTAAAATTTCAATGTGTTATACCAATGCTTAGATTACGCAGGTTTCCTTAATTTTCTGTTAAATTATGAAGTGTGATAGATATAAAGGAATTGTTCGAATGCTGACCTTGACCTGGACGGTTATAATATTTTGTTGGCTCATATCTCTATTTTCCTATGAAAATTTCATTGTTGTTAAGTATATAACGGATTTCTTATTGCTTTTGACGATTGTATTGTCGACAAACTCAGCATCATATCTGATATTAAAGAGTGTATCGGTTTAAGCAACAACGAAATCGAACAAACACCTCCAGCCAATCAGAATCTCGGCAGGAACAGTGTTACCATACATGCCTGGCCAGATTAATTGGTATGAGGTATTGTTCTGCAGCTTTTCTACAATTCTCCACAGTTCCATAGGCTTCAAACTTTCGAACAAACTTGAAAATTTCACTCTTGTTTGGGTAATGGTGGAAATTGAATCGACGTCTAAACTTCGCTTGAGCAGTCTTGAATGATTTGTCTTGTAGTATGTCTTTACACAGAAAACCTTCTGCTTGGTTGTCCAGGTCATTGTCATCCAATTCTCTGCAAGAAACAAAAAAGATATTTAGTACAGAGTTAATAGGAAAATTATGAGAGGCCCCGATATGGGTTTCAAACATTCTGAAACACCCTTGTAATACAGTATCACTAATTATGTCTTTCTTTCTCTCTTTTTCCTTTATCTGCCTTTTTTTTTTTCTTACCCCTTGAGTCTTTAGACCCCTCTTGTTTCTTAATTAGCATACTTCTTCTCATATATGTTTAATTTGTGGTATGTGGGATGGTCACCATCCATTCATTTGATGCAGTGCTGCATGAAAAGCCAAATTGTTTCTAGTATCTCTGTAAACCACTTAATGCGTTGGTTTATAACTATACAGGAAACAAATGGACGATTGATATCATAGCGGGTTAAGGCGCTTTAACCTGATGTAGCCCATAATGACTTCATTCCGAATGGTGGTTGGCGTACATTGGTCACACTGCCACTCAGGGACAGGCAACTGGTCACTCTCACCTTAAGTGTCTGGACTCAGTAGCCTAGAACCGGGCCCCTGCGTTCCTGATAGGGTAATAAATGATATACGGATAGATAGATTAATAAACCCTCTCCATTTCTCATTACTTTCCTCCATTTTGCATTCGTCAGTCTCTCTTCATTACACAGTCATACATTCCTTCAGTCAGAGCATTATATTGTCTCCCACCACATCTACTGTATGGCACCAGAGAGAGAGAGAGAGAGAGAGAGAGAGAGAGAGAGAGAGAGAGTCACACAAATGCTCCAGAGCCCAAAGTAAACAGACAAATATCACATAAGGTTAACTTGGCTCATTTTTCATGTTGAGACTTATAGCTAAGCAACCCAGAGTTAAGCATTGTTTTTGCAACGGGAACTAAGGAGCGGCCGAGGGAGAATGGACAAAAGTTAAGGCTTGAGCAGGAGAAAATGGTCTTAGTAAGGAGAGAAAAAAATTGAGTTTATGCAACTACAGAGATAAAAACATACGTGCACAAGAGCAACCATACACACACACACACACACACACACTCAAACACATACACACACACATACATCGATACATACATGAGAGAGAGAGAGAGAGAGAGAGAGAGAGAGAGAGAGAGAGAGAGAGAGAGTTAGGTAAATTGATACGAGAGATATAGATACAGATACTAATATATGCAGTATACTTATTAATGTGACTGCATAGCCATAGATAATCTGTTGTCTAAGTGATCACCATTTTCAGATGAACCATTGTAACTATGGTAGTGATGATAAGCGTGGTTGAGATGATCACTTAACCGTCGCGGTGTCCCAGTGGCAAGCGTTGATAACTATGAAGCTGAAGGCCCAACAGCGCCAGGGTTCGAATCCTTGAGCGAGCAGCTGGTGGCATTCGGATCATGTGTCCATCCAGCATTTATGGGTTGATAGGTACAGTTAGTGCCTCAGGTAACACCTGGAGAAGATATCCGTGATAAAGAGAGTGGGAGAATAGCACACCACAGGCTCAAAGGCCTTCCTCATTCGTACTTGTCCAACATTGGGAAATGTTATTTCCAGCTATCACTCACCCTCTGAGGAGACGGATCCTCATTACAGTTGACCCCGTACAGACTGACATGGATACAGAGTGAGGTACGCACCAGTTTTTTACCCCTGCTTTCAGTCTAATATCGGTAGCTAATCTTGTGAGTGGTGCCTCTCCGTGTGTTTTATCGATGGCAGACTCAGACGAGGGTTAAACCCTTGCGAGTTGTGACTTATTTTGTTATCTTTATTCTCTATTGTATAAATACTCTTGTGTATATACATAGTGTGCGTGTGTCTATGTATTCACTCCCTCGTTTAATGAAAGTTGAGGATGGAGAAAGTTACGAAAGTCAGTATAAGATGAAGCAGGAAGGACCCTCGCTGGGTCGGAGGTATTCACACGAGAGCAGTAAACTCTTGAACTATGTACTTACAAGAGTGGGGGAGAGAGAAAGAGGAATGGAGTCGGGGGGAGGGGGGAGTGAGAGAAACGTATAGAGAGAGAATGGTAGAGTGGGAGAAGGAAGAAGTGGGGAGAGGGGAGGAGAAGGAGAACATATTGAGAGAGAGAGAGAGAGAGAGAGAGAGAGAGAGAGAGAAATGGGAAGAGTTGATAGGCTAAATGTAGGAATTTCAGGAGGTTCAGATGTTAGGAAGACGCCTTATTTCACTTCATGCTCGCTGCCACCACACGATTTTAATTAGCCTGGTAGATCTCATGTAGTGAAGATGTTAATGTAGATGTCTGACCACTCTGTTTTGAAAAGTCTCGTCCAGGCTGAATACAGGGGTTGTGTTGTAGAGGGCAAAAAAATTTTCATTGTACTGAAGAGGCTATACCAGATAGAAAGTGGGTATAGAAAATATGGATGAATGAGGAATGGAACAGGAAAGATTTGATAAAGGAAGGGAATAACGGGAGGTGAAAGATGTAAGTGCTTGTGTCTGTGCGTTCGAGCGTGCGTGCGTGCTTACAGTATGTGTGTGTGTGTGTGTGTGTGTGTGTGTGTTTGTGTGTGTGTGCGTGCGCTCTTATTGGTCAGAAAACATAGATGGTAAAATAGTTGTAAATTTTATCCCCTCACCCCGATGAGGCCTTGGCTTATTCTGTTTATTCAACTATCTGATGGTTTTATTCACGTTTGGCAGGGCTTCTAGTAGGGAATAGGTCAATGAAGCTTATATGTAACTCCATTCACTCTGAAGAATTTCTCCGAAGCTGAATAAATCTGTCTAGTGACAGCCATAACAGAATACGAAATACTCCATGGGAATGAAATGGTTAACAGGATTTGCGGCAAGTAAAGGGAACATCATATCGTTTTGATGTTTGAGGCAGACGTACCAATTGTTTCCGGGTTAATAAAGATGATTTGATGCAAGTGAACAGTGTCTGCCAGTGGAAGAATTAACTGTGTGATGGAAATAAGAGGAATAACAAAGTATAGAAAAAACGGGTGCGGCTAAGAGTGGGGACATAAGAAGGTTTGAATAATTACTCCACAGAAGCTTGTTAATAAGTGTGGCCATGGGTCCATAAGAAGATAAGCTATTTTTGTGGTATTCACGCCCGTAGGCATACCATCAGAAACTCAGGTCGTTCTTAAAGACTCCATACTACTACTGGATATTTTCTTGGGAGAGATTTGTGTAACGCTCGGAGTCTATCAGTTCTCTGTCTCTCCTAGAATCATTCTGGGAGAGGTAAGTAAGTTTCTGTTCTTACCCAGTGCCATGACAGTACGGTGAGTTAAGGAATTGTCAAATATGTACACATAAAACAGCCTTCTCAGCGTTCCCTTTATGAAGCAGCAGCTCTTGATCAGAGGTAATGACCACTGCCAATTCATCGCATTCTGGCAGCGTTAGAGTCGTGGCGACTAAGCAACAAGCATCAGCTCACTCACATTTCTCTCCCCCTGGGTAAATAAGATGTCTCCCGACATGTTATAGACATAAAAATGACAATTCAGTAATACAGTAGCACTGATATTATAGGTGAATGTTAAGATATATGACATAAAAATACTAATGATAAGAGCGTACTATTTAATAGTGAGATATTTAACTAAATTTAATGTACATGCATAGGAGAATTATAAAATAATGA
>NW_027644931.1:0-22520 GCF_032717465.1 Coenobita brevimanus | reverse complement strand
AAATGAGGTGAGGTGGTGTTTACTGCAGGATTAAATAACAAGAGAAAGCGGAAGGAAGAAATTATATTTCAGTTAGGCACAGGCAAGTTTTAAAGCCCTGAACCCTCAGTAATACTGATCCAAGCACAAATCGTGCAGGTAATGGGATGCATTGAAGGAAACTGATCTTTATTAATTTACAAGAGCAGATAACAAATAAATGAACAACTCAGAAATTCGAGAGGCAGCCAAAAACTGGAGCAAGGAGAAGAAGATGAAAGAAAACATGATGGAGAGATGAAATCAGAAAGTTTATGAGATATGATAGAGAAGAACAACAGCCAAATAGGTCACTATGGAGAAACATGGGAGAAGCTTTAGTCCTGCAGTGGAATATTTCAGTCATGATGAAACTGGTTATGCTGTGTATCTACAAATGGTCGTCGACGTGTCCATAACAAAGGGAAACTCATATACAGTAACACTAGTTTGAAATGTGATATCCCTCCCTATCACGCTCTGGACAGTGAACAATAGTGCGTAATACAATGTGTGAGGTGTGAGACCCTAGCTGTCTCTGGACGCCTTTCAGACCCATTGAATCTTAACTACCATGGGTTCCTTAAAAACTGGCCAGAGTCAAAGGTAGGGATATGGCTGAAATCAGAAAATATATACGAGAAATAAGGTCTTATTCTTCTCTTCTTTTCCTTGTCTATTACCGAGAGAGAGAGATAGAGAGAGGGAGAGAGAGAGTACTGCACTCTTTCCATTCTCTCACTCTTCCTTACTCCTTCACCATCATTTGTCTTCTTTGTCCCCTTTTCGTTCTTACCATCTCTTCCACACTTTCCTTTTTCACCCTTTCCTATTTCCTTTCCCCGGTGCACCCCTTTGCCTCACCTGGTAATTAAGGCCGGTACCGAACCCCAACCCTCCCTTTCCGTCCCCCTCGACCCAACCAGCCGCACCACTATACCTTTTTTTTTTTTTTTTTTTTTTTCCGCCCCATCTTTTTCTACCTCCGTCCCAGCATGCCGTCCTCTCCCACGTCTATGCCTCCACATAAATTTGCTATTTTTCCTTCTACACATCGTCTCCCTCTTTTCGTCATTGCCAGTGTTTTTTCTTTTTATCCCATTCCTTCTCTTCTTCCTTTTCTTAATCATCTTTCTTCTTCTCCTCCTCCTCCTCCTCCCCCACTTTCTTCTTCCTCTTCTTGCTTTTCATTATCATCTTCATCGCCATCGCCTTATCCTCCTCCTCCTCCGGTTTTTTCATCTTCCTCTTAATCACTATCATCATCATCATCATCATCATCATATCATTATTATTATTATTATTATTATTATTATTATTATTATTATTATTATTATTATTAATTTTTATGTGTATCTGAACCGGATCTTCGCCGACGACATCATGCACCTTTCATGTAAAAACAGCCTGGTTGCTACACGATTTGGCCACTAAATGCGGGTGGGTTTACAAATTTTTGGAGTCTGTTAAATCGCGGCAACAAATCGCGTTTACTGCAGGCACAGTATTTCGATCCCTTAATTCCGTGAGATCGGGTTTAGAAATTGAGGGCTTAAGATCTCTATCTGAGAGAGAGAGAGAGAGAGAGAGAGAGAGAGAGAGAGAGAGAGAGAGACAGACAGACAGACAGACAGACAGAGACAGAGACAGAGAGAGTAATATTAAAGATCGTGCGTTCATGATATGAGCCGGCCAGTTCGTGGGGGAGTGGTGTGGGGACGATGATTAGATAGTAATACTATGTGTTGGGGTGAAGGTGAGGTAAGGGAAGGGGGTGAGGGTGTGGGGATGGGTGGGGGAGAGAAGGCGGTGGAGGAAGAGTAAGGACCGGGGGTTAAGAACGGAGATGGGTAAGGAAAGGTATGGTTGAGGGTTGAGGCTTGGGGAGGGAAGTGGTTGAGGGTAAGGAGAAGGGGTGTGAGGATGAATGGAATGGTGAGACGGGGAAGAGAGGGTGTGGGGAAAGGGAGGGACGGTGAGTATAAGGGATAGGGGTGAGGGAAGGTGGTGAGTGATCGGAAAGGGAGAAGGTGGGTGTGAACAAGACCCATACAATATAGATCGTGGATATGAGGACATGGGGTAGGGGTAGGGATGGGATGGAGGGTGAAGGAAATGATAAGAGAAGGGGGTTGCTGGTGAGAGAAAATGGCAGGGGATAGAGGAATATGTTGGTGGCTAGGATGATGATAACAGCGGAATATCAAAGTCTGTTGAATGACTGGGAAGGGTATCATTATTACAGGGAAATATCAGGGATGGGCAGAGGAGTACGAGGATGATGATGTCAAAGTACAGTATTAACAATGGGCGAAGGGACGTTAGGTCTATCATTTTAGGGAAATATTAGGGGTAAGTACAGTCAGGCAAAAAAGTTCGTCTAATACTTTACTCTGTCTACTTTACACTTACATGTTCGGTACTTTCTTTCTTTGCAATCCATACGTCAGTGGGCGATCGTGAGCCATTCTGCGTTGGTGAGATGGTTGTGCAGTGGTGTGACAGGTATGTGTATCTGGGCAGCCTGTTCACAAGCGACGGGACCCTGTCGTCAGCCATTACCTCCCACGCACAAGCAAAAATGTGCCACATTCTGAAATTTGTGTCATTTTTGGAAAAGAATATAGACATACCATTTTATGTTAAAAAGAAAATGTTTGAAGCAGCCTTAATGTCAACCATCCTATATGGCTGTGAGTCCTGGTTCAATGGGAACTTGAGGCCAACGGAAAAATTGTATAACTGGGGTATTAAACAGCTGCTGGGAGCTCGTATGACGGCGTGCACGGAAGTTTGTTACGTGGAACTCGGGTGCCCGCCACTGAAATTTTTAGTACTATAATGGGGGAGAGGATGAGGATGAGAGGGGTAAGGGAGAGGATGATTACGAGGGGGGAGGTGGAGGATGAGGAAGAGGGGGGTGGGGGAGAGGATGATGATGAGGGGGTGGGGGAAGGCAGAGGAAGCTTTTCCAGCGACTTTGGGGGAAGAGGCGCGGTATGCCCGATGACCCGTGGGTGCACGCCGTCAGGCTGACCATGGTGGTTAACACACCAACAAGTAAACACATTAAGAGTTTAATTAATAATTCTGTTGATGATGTTAAAGTCGGCATTGATCTTTAAAGCAATCAATTTCTAACTCTACATCTTCTAGAAGGCTAATTTATAATGTGTTGAACCCTACCTTAACAGTTCACGAGATCTATAAATGTCCTGGTAAAACTGGTGAGGTACACAGAATGGCATTTAGTCGGCTGCGGGTAATCAGTCACAATCTGGCGATTGAGACGGGCCTTTGGAATCGGCGTGGACGGGGACATCTCCCGGTAGCAGAGCGGCTCTGTCCATGTGGTGTTGTGCAAACAGAGTTGCATGTACTGGAGGTGTGTCCACTGACTCAGCACATACGTACAAGATATAACTTTACTTCCTGGAGTCATATCATTGGTGACGATGCTCAGTTTCCTATTGAGGAAATAATGTATAAGGTCCTTTCCTGTTTTGGCTAGTGTGTATTATAATGTTTATCATAACCTATGTTATTTAAAGTGTATTTAATTCATTTTGTATCCTCTTATTCTAACCGTGATATATCATTAGGATTTTTTTTTTTCGTAAAAAAGGTGATTGGTCAAATTGTAGTTACGTTACTAATCAGAAGTGTAATGATTTCCATCTTTCATTAAGGCTATATAGATGCACTGATCAACCCTTTAATACTTCGCTTGTTTTGTGGACCATAATTGTTTGCTAATATCTGATGTAATGTTTATCATGCTAAGGTTTATTGTTTGAAATCCTGTATGTGTAACTGGATATTATGGTCAGTAAATACTTGCTTACTTACTTACTACTGTGTGCGTGTGTGTGTGTGTGTGTGTGTGTGTGTGTGTGTGGAACTCAGCTGCGTAACGTAACGATTTCGGCGTCTTACATTGTCTGGTGAAGGAGCCAAGGGATGTGACGTCATGGGTACAAGAGCA
The DNA here is from genome assembly GCF_032717465.1 of Coenobita brevimanus. Lineage (NCBI taxonomy): Eukaryota > Metazoa > Arthropoda > Malacostraca > Decapoda > Coenobitidae > Coenobita > Coenobita brevimanus. Next base: position 18,517 of record NW_027644931.1, on the reverse strand, counting down.
TCTCACTCATTGGTTAGGATAGAGGATGGAGCTTAGGGGAGTGACGGCATAAGTTTTGGCTCCTCCCATTGGTTAATTAGTGTAAGGAGACAATGCAATGTTCTTTTGTATATGATTAGCTGTCATCCACGTGAAGTACCTCCCAAACATCGCTTAAAATCAAGCCTAACGCTTCTTTGCTAAGCACACTGCGCTAAGTAGCTGAGTGGGTAGGTAAAGGAAGGATTTTAGAGTGGTTTTTACTCTGCTTTCATTAGTTAGATCTCGGTGACAGGCTTACGTTGCTAGTAATGGTTACAGAACATACCAGGAACAGGTGGGGGTTGCAGCTGTGGAAAAATAACAAAGATAAAATAGCTGTGAGTGGAGGGGTTGGGGAGTCGACAGTTACAGGCGAAAATTAGGGGCCATCATCCCCTAATCAAGTGGTGGTACACTGGCGAGAGGTGAGCGCGACATTTTCTCCTAAAATGGTATATTTCCGAAAAATTTGCTCTGACTGAGGGGTGAGTGCTGGGTGCTGCGATAGTTTTTTTTTTTTTTTTTTTTTTTTTTTTTTTAAGGAAGAAAAAGCCAAAGGTTTTCTTGCGTGTCTCTCGTGCTCAAGGATTGATTGCTTCATCGCTTCTGAGAGATTTAGTGAGAGGGAAGTATTCGACTTTTGTGACAGAGGATAGTCGTAACTGTGTGTTCCAGCATGAGTGGATTTTTACATGTGTTCATGGATCACTATTCTTGTCTCTTAGTTTAACTTTCTTTGTTCTCATGCAATGTTAAAGGATTAACTGAAAATCGAGGTTCTTAATGGAGGAGTGTATCTTCCGTGATGCTTGAATGTAGTTTTTGTTTGTTTCTGAAGTACATTTCACATGTGTAGGAAGGTAAGTGTGTTGGAGGAAAGGGTGCGCAAACCACATAGACTACAGCAATTAAAACAGGGTGGAAACAAAAGCGTTTCCCCTCCCACACTGGCTCCAAAGTAGCTGCAGTGTTGTGTGTGTGTCTCTCTGGTCTAATGCTTCTGTTTTAATCACTCCTTTTAAAAACACTTTTCTTGTATCCTTCTCCCATTACGGATGACATGCAACACTCTTCTTGCTACACGTTGTCAGACTACCTCTTTCCTATGTAACTCTAATACAAGCGGTAACCGGTATCCCAGTCTTTCGTGTACTCAGCTGGTCACCTTCGGAAATGTCTTCCTTTGTCTAATTTTCCCACTATATATGTGTGTCCCAGTCTTTTAAATGCAATGTGTTCAAACTTCTCTAAATAAAAGTTATATTATCTTTTATTCAACTTCCACTGGAAAGAACAAGGTTCGAAAACTCTCAGTTTCTGTTCGTTTGTTCTCTGTATGAAAAAATAAGGGTCTAAATGAACTTGCACAATATCCTACCTTACATTTATAGAAATGTTAGCCTACTGAAATAATCACATATACGAATATGGACCTACACGCAGAATTCCTCACAGTCACATGCACACACACACACACACACATGCATACATAAACAAACATTTAATACAATCACACATAGATACCCACAAACACCCCCAAATACTCAAACACACATGATCACATGTGGTCGTTTCCCATTTCAGCTAGCTTACCTGTATTAGGTGCAAAAGAGCGTCCTGTGGATCGTGCGAATTTACTGAAAAGTTATGCCATCTCCTTGTTATTTTTGCCGACAAATGTAATTAGAGTTTTTTTGAGCATCCTTTGTCTGCTCCCTTCTTATGCCGAGCTGGTTGTCTGTAGGCATCCGACCTCCCCCCTCCAAGTTCTCTCTCTCTCTCTCTCTCTCTCTCTCTCTCTCTCTCACACACACACACACACACACACACACACACACACACACACACACACACACTGATACATCTCCCTACCTCTCTCACACGTACACCTTCCTATCCATACCGTCTTACCTAACATTTCCCCCTCACCTCTAACACTCATCCTCAACTCTTGAATGCTAATATACTGCAGCGCACACTCTCTTATTTCTCATATTAATCGCTCGTCCTCTCCTTCACCACTCATCCTTACTCCTGCCGTGAACATACTCTTACGCCTCACACAATCACCTCTCTCCCTCCCGCACTCTCACCCACCTTCACCTCCAACACCCAGCTTTATTCGTTTCCGTTCCTCCCTTCAATTAAGGACAAATCTTCAGCTGCTGAAACTCATAAATACATGCAATTTCACAAGTTAACAATTTTTGCTGTCATTTCATTTAGCAGTTAATGCACCCTTAGAGGTTTTCTTTTGATCAGATTGTGATAATTACTTCACCCTCAGACCTCATGAGGTTTCTTAGTAGCCAGAAAAATCTCCTGCCATTAGACAGAATTAACGATTTGGCGTTAGACGGAGTTAAATAGATGAACTGTCCCCCGAAGCTGCGGGTTCAGTCCAGCATAATTTATTCAGCTGAGGAAAATATATACGTGTTATATGGCTAAAAGGTTACTTTATTTAAGCCTGAAGTACACACACGCACACACACACACACACACACACACACACACAATTTTATATATAAATTATATCTATCTATCTATCTATCTATCTATCTATCTATATATATATATATATATATATATATATATATATATATATATATACTCTCTCTCTCTTTCTCTCTCTATACATTATATAACCCTACATCCTCATTTACTGGCCGTGGTTACGTCTTGTCTAAATAAATCATCAAGGCGTCACCCACACTCTGTTTATAAATAAGCCGCAAACTTGATGCCTCATATATAAAGCTGGTAAAACAAACATGGTGACGGAGGGGTGAAGGGAGGGGGTATGATGAAGAGAGTGAGGGTGAGAAGAAGGAGGAAGAAAGATGTGGAGAAATGAAGAAAGAAAGAGAGATGAGAAGAAGGAGGAAGAAAGATGTGGAGAAATGAAGAAAGAAAGAGAGATGAGAAGAAGGAGGAAGAAAGATGTGGAGAAATGAAGAAAGAAAGAGAGGTGAGAAGAAGGAGGAAGAAAGATGGTGGAGAAATGAAGAAAGAAAGAGAGGTGAGAAGAGGGGGTAGAAGGAGAGGAGAAGGGATGGAAATGGAAAACGAAATAACTGAAAGGAGGAAAAGGAAGAAGGGAGATTGAAGGCAGGCACAGTCAAGAGGGAAAAAAGGAGGAAGAGGACTTTTAGTACGGTACGTTACGGAATGTTTTTCCGTACTCCGTACCTGGCTGCAATGCAGTAACGTTATTTCGTACCGTACCCTCAACTATTTTTGTGTATCGTAAAATACGGAAAAAACACTGTGCCGTAATTCCGTACTTTTATATTGTCACAAGCAAAACTAATTTACATCGATGTAATCCTATATTTATGAACATTTTAACGAGTATATGTGTGGAGATGCGAAGGAACATTTAAGAAGTGACTGTAGATGTACTGTAAATATGCTGTGATGACTGGAAAAAAAATAGCCTAGAACCTGAAAAACTTCTGGTCGTTATAATAATAACGTTTATCTGTAAATGCAATGACAAAAATAATAACAATAACAGTAATTATTAGTATTATTCACCTTCTGTTCGAGATAAGCCTAAGATATTTGTTGTGACTGGTAAAACAATTTTGCTAGGAAATTTTATTGATTAGGGCCATGCAAGATAATTTGGCCATGTACTTGGGGGCATTCACTATCCACTCACTCGTTGTTGTGCTGCTGTCGGGTGCCTTCCCTTTCATCTCTTCCTTCCTTCCTTCTTTCCTTCCTTCCTCTTCTGTTTTTCTTTCCTTCATTCTTTCCTCTTCCTTCTGTCTACGGATGACTCTACGCTGAGTGACAAGTCAATTGGTTTCCTGTGCACCAGGAAATAAGGAGAAAGGTTGTGGGGTGAGAAGAGCAAAGAGAGAGAAAAAGAAGGTGGGGGCTGATGGACAGAAATATGAGTAGAGAGAAGAAGAAGCTGTGGCGAGAGGAGGAGGAGGAAGAGAAGAAAAACAAGGAAAAAAGAATAGCAGAAATAAGAGAGAGTGGGTGAGGGGATGAATTAAAAGAGGGATGACGACGGATATAAAAAAAAGTTGACGAACGAAAGAGGAAACGAATAGCAGATATGAAAAGAAACAATTGGGTAAGAAGGCAAAAGGTAAAGAATATAAAGAGAGGCCAAGAAACGGTGAAAGGCGAGAGTAGGGAAGATTATGGAGAAAGGAATAAGGAAAGAAGCAGAAAGGATGGGACATTGAAGGAAAGGAGGATGAAAATGAACAATATATGAAAGGAGGAGAAAAACAATGGAGAGTGGAAGTGAGGGAAAAGTTGATTAGTTAGATGGCAAGAGAACTAAAGAAACAAAGAAAAAAAAAAGAAGAAAAGATACGAGGAAGAAGAAAAAATTATAAAGGCCCAAGCAAAGTAGACGGGAAAACAAGGAAGATGGAATGTGAAAATGAAAGGAAAGAGGAGAAGAAAATCAAGAGGGATTTCATCAGAGGAAAGAAAGTGGGAAAATCAATAGTGAAAAAACATGTGAAGGGAAGGAATAAAGAAAATAAAGAAAACATTAAGAGAAATTGAAAGATGAACGTGGAAAAGAGAGATAGAAGGATAAATGGAAAAGAAAATCAAAAGAAACCCAGAGTAATGAAGAGTCAGGAGACCATTAGTGAAGGGACAGGTAAACGTCTGCCATATGAACACCTGACGCCCTACTCACCATAAATATAAACAAACACGGGGACAGCTGTGTGCCTTGAGACGGATGAACGAGAATATAAGGGAAGGAGGGGGAAGGGGGGGGAAGGAGGAGGAACAGAAACAGCAGCAGGAAGAAAAGAAGGAGGAGGACAAAGATGAGGAAAAAGTGGAGGAGGAGGAGGAAAAGGAGGAGGAGGAGGAGAAGGAGAAGAAGAAAAGACTGAAGAGGAGGAGGAGGAGCAGGAGCAGGAACAGGAGGAGGAGGAGGAGGAGGAGGGAGAAGAACAGAAGGAGGAGGAGGTAGAAAAGAGGGAAGGGGGGTGGAGAGGAGACGTTTTTAGTGCAATGATTTAGGAGCCATCTTCACGTGCTCTGAGATGGTAAAAAGTTTCACTTTAAATATATCCATATTTTGGGATAGGAAGTTTTTGTCCTGGCTACCCTGCCTACAGATCAGCTTTGGGGTGTCAGGATTTTGATATATAGGTAGGCTACGTTGCTAGATAGATAGGCTGATTGCTTCATAGAAATTAAGACAAACTGAAGAAAAATATATTTCTCCTTCAGAATACTACAGTACTCTTGGTGAATTTGATTTAGATATGTCAAAGTCCTTCTGCCATTTTGACGCAGATATTTTATATCCTAACTGTTCTCTTACGGTTTCTATCCATGTTTCTGTAGCTTCATCAGCAATGTACAGGGGCGTTAAATTCTTGAATCTAGACGTCGTCCTTTTCAAGATACTACAACTGCCACCAGAGATTTTGGTAAAGTTGGAAAGAGCCCCTTTTACTTTCGGATTTATCAGGGCTATATCTAACCCTTCGAGTTCAAGAAGTCTGTCCTAAGCTTAATAAATTCGTCAGAGGATGACAAGAATAAGATGAGAAAGATAGTCCAGGAGTCAATGGGTTTGGCCGTGTGTAGGGTACAATTCTCATGTATGAGGGAACTCACTACATACAGCACTTCTAAACACGGGAGTCAAAGATCTATCGTCTCAGAACCGTTCTCCTCTTATTGACTCCCTTCAGCCTCTTCTCTTTGATACAGTGTTACATCTCTCTAGTTCAAAGGTCACTGCTATCCTGACATGCCTAACTGGGTCCAGTGCTCTTTACCCTGGGCACGCAATTCTCGTCTAACCAAGATCTCACATCCTTTTCTCTCCAACTATTTAATGGCCAGTCCTTCATGTACACAGCCGGTCAGCTCTGGAACTGTCTATCTCAGTCTGACTTCCTCTCTGTCAGTCACCCTCGGTCTTTTAAGTGAAATTAATCCAGGCATTTCGAAATGAAAGGTTATCGATTTTGGCTTGTTTTTATTCAACTTTCTCTGCACAGGACAACTTCTACATGCTTCCATCCTTTGGTTCATTCACTTCTGCATAAATGAAATCAAGTGCACCCATGTGATGAAAAATCAATAAAACACTGAGAACTGTTAGAAGGTCGTGTAAAATGTTCATTCACAAAAATCGGTAGTGATTTAGGACCCCGGAAATTATGACTCAATGTCCAAACTCTTTCATTTGCTTATTGAATTTCTACTCATTTTGGTTGTGCAGTAATCGGGTTCAAAACAATATAAATCTTAGTTTTATAAGGCAGCAGGAAATGTGAGTAAATAACTATAATTATATATATATATATATATATATATATATATATATATATATATATATATATATATATATATATTCTTTTTTTTTCAGAGTTTCTGTACACTATTTCACCCCACCCCGCAGGGGAAAAGGTGGGATCATGATGATGTTGGCCTAAATTTCTGAATTATATTGGCCTAAATTTCTGAATTATATATATATATATATATATATATATATATATATATATATATATATATATATATATAATTCAGAAATTTAGGCCAACATCATCATGATCCCACCTTTTCCCCTGCGGGTGGGGTGAAATAGTGTACAGAAACTCTGAAAAAAGAAAGAATACGATAGTGTGAGAAGTATTCAACCGTATGCCAAATGAAATGGGCCATATACCACCACCATTCAGGGCCCCCAGATCCTGGCTCCACCTGACAGATACACCTGCCCACATCATTACATATCAAACACAGCTATACCGAAGACGGTCAAATTACAAATTTAAAAACAACAACAATCAGAACAACAACAACAATAATAATAATAATAATAATAATAATAAAAATCATCATCATCATCATCATAAGAATAAGAATGAGAATAATAAAAATACAATAAAATGCTTTCAAAACTCAGAGACATGTACAGAACACACACAAGTGAAAAAAGGGCACAGCCAAAGTCGGACACGAAGACATTTATCACAGCAGAGAATAATGTAAGGCTGAGACTGACGAACGACTTATTTACACGTCGGTGGCTGAGTGACACAAGTATGACAGTGATACAGTTGTTAGGGTTCACAGAGCGTTGTTGCACTGAGATGTCAGGCGTGGGTAAATCTGATTGGTGGAGAGAGAGAGACAGACAGACAGACAGACTGACAGAGACAGACAGACTGGCAAACAGACGGACAGACAGAGACAAACAGACAGACAGACAAACAAACAGACAGAAAGACACAGAAAAAGACAGACAAACAGACAAAGAGTATTATCTTTCTGTCTTGGTCTTCTATAACAGACGTGCGCTGAATAAACTCATGTCGAAACGTGGACAAAATGGTAATAAAACAAAAATACTAAACACTTCAGAATCAGCTTTCACGTATGCATCCCTCGACATTAGTCACTGGGTCAAATATTTGCCTAAAAATATGTCGGTATGGGATCAAGTTTACCAGGACATACAGTTATCAGGCAGGGATTCTTACTTGAGTAGCGCACGTCAAGGGTAAGCATGGTGCACCGCTGGCCAGTGTTGGGGTGGGCTGAGGTTGGAACTGGGATGATCAAAGAGGCCCTATTCAAGCCTCCCTGGAAACGATAAAAAGGGGGAGAGGACGACGGAATGGTGAGGGAGTGGCAGGAGGGGACACAGGAGGAAGTGAGAGGGAGAGTGTCAGGTCTGAAGGCACGAGAAAGAGAACGACGGTAGAGAAGGAGGAAGGGGCTGGATACTCAAATCGAGCCTTTAGCAACGAGGTCGGTTGATGATAGGGCCTTTTTGCATGGCAAGTCAAAGTTGCCTTTGATCGCACACCCGATTCCCACTCTTAATTTTAAAGGCGCCTTTGGTGTGCCTTTTCGCGGAAAGGCACCTTTCCCGAAAAAGGCGCCTCTTGATACCCCAGCCAATCACAGCAGCTATATGAAAATACGCTTGGGAAGAGTCTGCCAGTCACAAAGCAGCGTTTCGTATCAGCCGACGAAAGTAAACAGAATATGAAGACAGGGTGCAACGCAGTAGTCTCGACATACTTCCGTTTTCGTAGTGAAATTTTGTGGGATTGGAGAATAACCATAAGCTGGGATTCAATCTCTCTCTCTCTCTCTCTCTCTCTCTCTCTCAACGCAGAACCTGGGGGAGGTTGGTGGGGGCTATAATAAAGGCGACAAAAGTCCTGTCACCTCTCCTGCTTTCCTCTCCATAAACTCTCAAATGGAGTTTAGTGAATCCGCAGTACAAAAAAAATACATTGTATTCCCCGAGTTAGGCGCAATGGACCATGTAGTACGGCTGGGCAAGTATAGATCCATAGAGAGAGAGCTACATCTCTCACCAGGAATACACTACCCTGGTGCGAGCCCGAACTGTCAACCAGACGGTGAAGACCGAGTGCTACCACTGTGCTGTTCTGAACCCCCGCAGCAAACCCGCAGAAAACAACACCGATGACCATGATCTGTGGCCAAATATTCATCAGTGTCAGATGTTACGGTTTGATCCTGATTGTCAAAGTCTATAGAGAGAGAGGGAGAAACAGGAGAGGCGGCCGGGGTTTTGTTGCCAACTTGACATGTGTCCCATGAGGTGCCTCATGAGGTGGGAATCACTACAGAGCGTTACTTGACAGTGATGCATTACTCGTGATATAATGGATACAGAATACCGTACTATGGGAATAATCAATACATCTTACAGTATGACAGGAATACAGACCACTGTTCTATCTACTGCATCTCTCTTCGAGATCATATTCATCTCTTATTTTTGCAGCCACCCGAAGAGTTTACTCCACTAAAAGGAAGTATTAGTAAATCCCTTCACTCCAACGACGCATTTTTTTTTCTCTCTATGCGACAATATTTGACGTTTGGGGGACCTCTAGCTGTGAAGTGGACAGTGAAGGCTTTACTTAACTCCTCCACTCCAAAAAAATAACTCCCATTCTGAATAAAATCGTCTGCTGGAGGAGGCAAAAACTAAAAGTTACGAAATTAGATTGAAGAAGTCAAGGCAACTAGTATGTAGAGATAGAGATGATTTCGCCCAGAGGTATCATGAGTAAACATGGATTTATTTTCTGAATCTTCAACTTCTTGATGTATATTATGGTTTAATCTTAGGGTTCTCTGATAGTTTTGGTATGCTTTAGGATAGACTTCTTTAGCAAGAGGAAGTCAGATACAGACATCATTCACAGAAACAGAGATCCACCCTAGAGATCCAGCCTGAAATGAACAAAAGCGTTTGATGGTAACCTAACTGAAATAAAGTCACTGTACTAAAGGAATTAAAGACATGAGTGGTAAATTATTCTTCTTTCCCTTTAGATGCGAGACGCCACTGCTAAAACGAGATTTACAAACCACACAAGTACTCATAGCTTACGCACTAAATCAGGCCCTAATCATCACGATTTAATATTCGGCTTTATGTATCTGCAGTACAAAGAGCCCTGAAATGCAATCCCAAGCATCTGTCCAACATCGACCAACCATCACCGTAATAGATCTTATAATCAGTGCATTGCGATGCCGGCCACAGCTGCACCAACTGAGGATATTATTACCTGCTGAAATATGCCATGACGGAGGAAGAGGAAGACGAAAATAATAATAATAATAATAATAATAATACACAAATAATAAGGCTTAAGATTAATGCCTATTGACTGAACGAGGGTCATTAAGGAATTCAGTCCATTTTTACTAAGCTACAGTTCGCTTCGTGTCAACAAATGGGTTGACGGAGGGTTAGTGCCCCTTCCTGTAAAATAGCCAACTCAAAGAGAAACGGCCACCCCTCACGGGATTGTGGTGTCTGGCTGTAAATGGATACGTAAATAAATAAACAATCTTCCTCTAGAGTACAACACGCAACAATAACATTCTTGTACATCCAGGTGCCAAATTATGCTGCTGGTTGGACCGGGACATAAGGAAAAAAATTCATGGACCCTGGAAGAAAGCAGTTTTGTGTTATTTATTATGGTCTGAATGTGCTAGCCATTACACAATCGGCTCTCGTCATAAGGGTCACGGACATACATACATACAGTACATATACTGTATATATATATATATATATATATATATATATATATATATATATATATATATATATATATATATATATATACAGCACCCGTATTGATAAAATATCCAATGCAAAGCAACCAAATATTCGCAATCGAACAGTTTCTTAACGTACCAGGTAACAAACAGGCCATATGGTATCCACTGCAGGACCTCACCTCCAAGGGATAGGCATTAGTCAGACTTTCCGATGCTGACAAATACAAAGGTGGAAGGTGTGTTTGTATAGTGAGAGTGATAAATGCGAAAGTCTAAGAGTTAAATGTAAAACGGTGCTTCATGTTGGTAAAATTATTCTACCAGATAAATCATCTGAATTATATTCATCTACAGGCACAAAGACGTACAGATCATTTTTCTAAGACCACCCTTCAGAAGAGACAGACAGATACACAGGTTCATACAAGGATCAACAGACAGCAATATTATAGACATACATGTACAGTATACATACATGGATAGATAGAGAGCTAGATAGATAAAGATAAATTGATAAATACGATCCATCCATCCATCCATCATCCAATCCTGTGTTTCCCCATGAGGAGCGTAGGAGCCCGGGGCTAGGCAGTTGGTCCTGACATTTAAGATGAGAGTGATCAGCCTCCCTCATCCCTGAGTGGCATTACGTGAGCAGAAAACCCCAACCACCCCTTAGATATAAACCTTCACTGGCTCAATCCGACTGGAGCACAATAATTACCCACTAAACCACCAGGTACCAAAATTTGGTTATATGGTTACCACCCAGCGTAGTAAATGGTTTCCTGGTGTACAGGAAACCATTTGGCTTGTCACTCAGTGTAGAGTCACCCACAGGCAGAAGGAAGAGGAAAGAATGAAGGAATGAAATACAAAAGAGGGAGTGTAAAGTCACACAAACAGATAGATATAAACAGAGACAGATAGATACGCTGATATCTACAAATACATGGAGATATAGATAGATAAACGACTTGAGACAGATAGTTTGACTGATAGCCTAGCTGATAAATACTCACGACTGTGAAACAGGAAGTGAAATGATAACTATTGTGGTCCGTGTTCTGTGGAAGGGAAACAAGCGCGCGTGCATACACACACACACACACACACACACACACACACACACACACACACACACACACACACACACACACACAACAATAACAAAACCCACTCTTCCACCCCCACCCAACCCTTTTCACAAAATAATGCCAATGTTAATAGTTAATATCAATATCCCTCCTAAATCACACACCTTCACGAAGCTCTCAGCCTCCACTACATCCTACACCCTGAGTACGTCCTAAAAGTTGTTAATACGGCAACCACAAGTGCCCATAAAATCCCTGAGGCAGACCTGTATTTATAAACTGCCTTGAGCTTGGGTTGTTTATAAGACTGTTTGTTTATCCTTTCACCTTCCACTGCACTGGCACAAACATATCACAGCCAAACAGGAGAGAGTATGTGCTTGAAGAAGTAGAGAGAGAGAGAGAGAGAGAGGAGTACAAAGGAAGTACAAATAACAGGAGATGCAGTAGTCCATAGTAATGATATCTGTTGGGGAGGGGAGCTAATTCTACTAAAGGTCTAACCAACGAATGGGAGAAAAGGATTGAAAGGAAGGAAAAAATCGTTATCTGGTATAAAAACATGTTTATGGGTCCAGAATGGGCTAGGATCCATTATAACCAGGACTCCCGCTGGTAACTCGATCTCTATGAATGTATGACTCACCAACGTGGCTGATTTCTGTTCTTCCACAGTGCGTGTTTATTTGTACGTAACACGAGGCGACGCTGTGACCAGTGTCAACACCTTCACGACGAATACCTATATATATATTTTTTTTTTCGATTTATTGATGCTGAGATCAGACGATTATATTCAGAGAAGGAACCTAGATTTTTTTTTTTTTGCTAGGGGTATTCCACACAGCTTTCATTAACCCTTTTCAGTATTTTTCCCTTCCTTCTGTCACCCTTTCTCTCCCTCTGCCCCCTCTCCTCTCTCACATAAACTTTCCCATACCAACCTACTTCACATTTCCTGTCCCCGTCAAACACTTAAGTGGATGTTGAGGCCTCAAGTGGTACGTGAGGCGGGGCAGGTAGGAGAGTTTGAGTGGGTAAAAATGAAGAGACAAACAAATAATGAGACAAAGGCGAATAGATGACGAACTTAGATAGAGATTAACAAAGAAGAATAAGGCTCAGCGATGCATTATAGTGAGCTTAGTAGGCTTCGTTGCAACACTTCCATAACCATTTACTTAGCATCATACAACTTTAAACTGTCTGCTAAATGGATGAAATGGATGAGGGAAATGATAATAAGATAAAACAGAGAACTAGAGAAGAAGGCTTAGGACCTTATTATTCGTGGCATGAGAAGCTTAATAGTGCCTATTCCATATCGATTTATTCCATATATTATTTCCACTGCTATAATATCGAGATAGTTTACACCAGTACAATACAAGAGGATACTGAATTGAAAGTGTTATGTGCAAAATAAGTCGCTATGGAAAAGGTATTGCGATAAGTCTAAGGCTACAGTAAATATCATCCGAAAACGAACAGAAGCAGATGGGAAGGGTTAGGTTATTGCCTATGTACTGAGCTAAGGTCATTAAGGCAGACAGTTAATGGCTGCTGAGTCCCAGTCATCCCAGAAAAAACGACCTTCATTTAGCGATATTACAGTAGTGATCAATAAAAAAAAAATAAAAAAAATAGACAACTGCTGTTAATTCTTTTATCCCGTTCCACAGCTTACAACAAGAGTGAACAAGGCAAGCTCTTTTTCTCGGCGGACGAAGATGATGATGTTGATGATGATGATGATGATGATGATGGTGAACAAGAAGTTAGATATGATAATGACGAAGAGGAACAAGAGGTTCAAACCAAATATATTGTCTAAGAAATTATATTTACAGCTGACTGTGGCATTGTTAAAGAAACATATAGGGGACTAACTATGTCATATACATGTTTCAGTGAGACTCCAGGCTTTATATGGTAAGCTTTGTGCTGCCAGGAGTGGAGCGTCACTGGGTCATTTATTAAAAAGAATCTTTTTCCATTTTACGAAAAATTGTCTGGAATAAGAAAAACAAACAAGCACGTCGTCGCGAGTGAATGGCTTATTACCTCTGCTTGGACAAAGAGAGAAAACATATAATCACATACATTAATGTGTGTGTGTGGGTGTGTGTGTGTGTTTGGGTGTGGGTGTGTGTGTGTGTGTGTGTATAAGTGTGCATGTATTAGTATGTAGGTGTAAGTACATCAGTTGGCACAGTGTGGATGTGCATAGGTACATACATGTAGGTGCGTTTGTTTGCTTCTGTGAGAGCATTTATGTATGCTTATTTATGTCTTTGCGTGTGCGGGTGTGAAGTTGCCTGGATGTTTGGCGAATGAGGCTGTATATTTTAGATTGTTTATGTGAGCTTATATGAGAGCTGAGGGGGTACATCTAAGCGAAACAAAGGTGTGTGTGTGTGTGTGTGTGTGTGTGTGTGTGTGTGTGTGTGTGTGTGTGTGTGTGTTTATATGTCTTAACCACGACAATACAACACATTAAAGGGAACGACAGACAGATAGAGAAGAAAGAGAGGATGAGGAAGATTCAGACGACGGATTGACGCACTTAACGGCCGAGGGGTAGGGAGTTCTACCTGGATGTAGCAGAAACAGTGATGTGAGCAGTAAACAGTGCACAAAAAAAGATGTAAAACTCTACAAATACACCTACTCTTCTATTTACTTTAGCCACTCTCTCTGTCTGTCTGTCTGTCTGTTCTGTCTGTCTCATGCACCACAAAATATTAGAGATAGATAAAGGATATTTATATATATTTTATTATATACTAGTATATAGATAGATAGACATAAAGAGTATTGAGAAGAGAGAGAGAGAGAGAGAGAGAGATCTGAATACACAAGGTAAAAAAAAAAAAAAAAAAAAAAAAAGATAACGAAACATAAAAGTACTGAGGTGGGCCTGCCAAATAAGGTGTGGGTACAGGAAGAAAAATAGCTAAAGAAATATTGACTCTGCAGTTCACAGGTGTCAAGGCTGGTATGGGTGGTGGCCTCTTCTCCCTGGGTAACAAATGCGCCAAATCCAAGCAGTGTCAGTTTTGGACTTTATGAGGGGAGGGCGCATGTGTCGTGGGAAAGAGAGGGGTGTGTGTTGTCAACTAGGGACAAGAAAGCTAGAAGGTGTTTCTGTCAAAGGTCTCATCTCACATGATACAGCGTCAGTGAACATATACAGAAATGGGAAAAAAATGTTTAGGGGTGAATATTTTAGGTGACTTGCAACGCTTTTTATCACTGTTTCTTCAGTTACTGGTTTTACCCGACATCTTAACACTCGCCTGTAAACTAAATACTGTTGTTTTAATGTGGATACAATCGTACTTTACTGAGATGTGACACGCAGAAAATATCGCTAAGAGAAAACTGTTACAAAACATCAAAATCATCCCAGAGTCTCATTTTGTTATGACAGAAAATAGAGAAAAAAGTTTGAGAAGTTGAGGGTTATTCCTCGTCTATGCCTTACATTATATATATGCTAGAGAGGAAAAAGATAGCCTGGTAATGGCGAAAATAAAGTGGAAGATAAGAATTCAGGCTTACTGAACACGAAAATACACCCATAATAATTTTCAAAGATTAGTCTTTTGAGAGAGAGAGAGAGAGAGAGAGAGAGAGAGAGAGAGAGAGAGAGAGAGAGAGAGAAACTGAACACAGAGTCTCTAGAACACTCTCTGATTATGCAAACTCTGGCTCATCTTTCCTCCGTGTCTGCCATGCATTCTCTTCCTTCCCCTCGTCTCTGTCTCTGCCATGCGTCTCTCTCTCTCTCTCTCTCTCTCTCTCTCTCTCTACCAAATAACCCTCCCTCCTTTCTCCTTTCCTTCTTTGTCTCTCTCTTCCGTACTCTTCTTCCTCTCCTTCCCTTTCCCCGCCCTCTCTCTCACTGTCTCCTCAGGTTGTCCACCTGCCAGTACCCCGTCTTTTAGTTCACTTCCTTCTCGTCTGTCCAAATTTTTATTTCTTGTTTCTTTTCTCCTTTTTTTTTTCCGCCCCTCTCCATCTCCCGTTTCTCCCTCTACGTTTCTCCTTTAATCTCCTTCTCTCCTTCTCGTATTTTTCTCCTTCTCTTATTCCTTCTTCTTGGATCTTCACTGGTGTCCTTTTCTTAATTCCTTCTCGGACTCCTCCTTCACCATCCTCCCTTCTTGTATCTCCTTTCCACTCATTCCTCCTCCTTCGGCCCTCCTATTCCTTCATCCTTCACCCGTATTCTTCCTCTTCTTTCATCTCTCACTTCTCTCTTTCTTCCCCCAAATTTCTTTCGCTCATTTTTTCTCTTGCTTGTTCTTCATCTCTCACGTTCTTTGTCTCTCATTCTCCCACAACTTTTCTTGCCTTCTCCTCCTTCTTCTTCCTCCTTCCTTCTCTTTATGTTCCGCCCCTCCTGACTTTTTCTCTTCTCTCTGTCTTTTCCTTTTCATCTTTCGTTCCTGTTTTTCCTTCTCCCCTTTTCATTCCTCTCCTTTCCTTTAATTCTCCCCCTCTACATCCCTCCTCCTTTCACTTTATATTTTCCCCCACCATTCCTTTCTTCCCCCTCTCCTTCCTTCCTCCTCTCTCTTTGTCACCTCTCCTCTCTTTCCCTCCTGCTCCCTCAGTCCTACTCTCTTTCTCTCCTCTTTTCTTCCCTCGTCTACTATAATTCCAACTTTCTCTTCTGCTTTTCTTCCATCTCCTTATTCTTCCTCTGCTTCCTTCAGCCCTCTTTCCTATTTTTCTTTTTCCTTCCCTCTCCTCCCATTTCCCTTGTCTTTTCATCGTCTCTCATCTATGCTCCTTCCTTAATCCTTCTGCTTCTTTTTTTATCTTATCTTCTGGGTGTGTATGGGTCGAGTCAAAGGGCAGCGCGTCTGAAAACTATTATTCACAGCTTTACAATATATTCCAACCTGCATTTTGGAAGTGTCGTCAATATATTTCTCTCTGCCTCTCCCTCCCGCCCTCCCTCCCTCTCTCTCTCTCTCTCTCTCTCTCTCTCTCTCTCTCTCTCTCTCTCATCTTAATAGTCTTATGTTAATAATGCCAGGCAGAGTTTGGTTATGTTAATACACGTTATATGGCGTTCTGTTTTCTTAACTTCGGTTGGCTTCCAGTGCCATCTCGCCTTGCCTCAAATTATGCTGCTGAGTTAGGGTTTGACTGGAACTGAGCTGCGCCAGGTTATAGATGGTCAGATATTAACCCCTTTCTGCAGAGCTTGGCATGGAAAAAACAGTCCTTTGGTCGTATCTCTGACTTGGCAACCTTTTTTCCCCAGCGATTTATCATGCCTATTATTATATTTTCATCCTATTCACCGTTGCTGAATATAGTTATATCATAGCAGATGTGTTAATAAAGAGAAGAAAAACACAGATATTAAGCTCAAGATAAAAGCTTCAAAATCTTCTATGCCACCTACAACACAGGCTATAAGCTCACACTTTCGCCCCCGCCCCACACGCACCGGCCCCCTAACACAGAAACCCGTTCGGGAAGCTCGTATGTGTCTCGGGGTACACAGTATCATGTGGCGTGTGTACAATCGTAAGAGAATCCTCTGGAGCCAAACACACACACTGGTATAAATACATAAACATACACACACACACACACACACACACACACACACACACACACACACACACACACACATCCTGGTAACCTCTCTCTCTCTCTCTCCAAATGAAGATATGGTCTCAAGCCTCACTGTGGGTGAACATCTAGCATCTAGCGATCATAATCTCATAAGATTTTCCATGAATCTCTCACATAATGAGTGCACAAGTAAAACTAAAATGCCGGACTATAAAAACGCAGATTTTAACGGTATCTAAAGGGACGCCCAGAGTACACCAGCTGAGCACATAGAAAGAATTAATGATGTAAACGAAATGTGGGCAGAATTTAAGCACGTATTCATGACCGCTCAAAACAAGTAGGTGCCAATGAAATCTAGACAAAACAAGGGTAGAAACAAACCAGCGTGGTTTAATGCCGATATTAGCAGAGCAGTTAAAGAAAGAAACCGTCTCCCACACCTTGCTTAAAAGACACACCAGTGAATTACCTACAGGGCAATATACCAGTAGTAGAAGAAAAGTTAAAAACCTCATTAGAACAGCTAAACGATGCCTGAAATTGATATAGCAAAAACAAGTTCTACGGATCCTAAGCTTTTTTATGGATACATTAACGAAATTAAGAGACTCTGGGCGGGCGTTGGTCCACTTATCAGCGACGAGGCGTGCTTTCTAATCACAGGACGACTGTGAAATTGCCTCTACGTTTAAATAAGTTTTTCAGTTCAGTTTTCATAGTAGACGCCAATGACACCATCGAAGAAGCATCAAATGTCAGTCCAAAACGCACTAAGTGATATGCATATTAACAGTAATGAAGAAGTAGAGATAAACTTAATAAAATGAACAGTAATAAGACTCCCGGCCCAGACAATTTCTATCCCTAATATACTAAAAAAATGTGATGGATGTAACATGCAGCCCTCTAACATCTATCTTTAACAAGTCCCTACAACAAGGAAAGGTTCCAGCAGACTGGAGACTGGCTAACGTGACCCCTATATATAAAAAGGGCAGTAGAGATCAACCAGGTAATTATAGACCAATTAGCCTTAACCTTCTGTCTTGGGAAAGATCCTCGAATCATTAATTAGAGATAGGATAGTTGAGTTCCTTGAAACTAATAACGTAATTAGGAGCAGCCAGCATGGCTTTAGAACACGGAGATCATGCGTGACAAATTTATAATTGAGTTTTACGATACACTTTTTAAAATGAATGATTGTACCAGGTCACTTGATATAATCTACTTAGACTTCCAGAAAGCCTTTGACAAAGTGCCGCATGATAAACTAATGACAAAAGTAAGATCACTTGGAATTGACGGAAATGTTCATAGGTGGATACGTTGCTGGTTAATTGAGAGAAAGCAACGAGTCGTTATAAATGGAGTAGAGTCAGACTGGGCTCCAGTGACCAATGGTGTTCCTCAGGGATCAGTGTTGGGATCCAGTCCTATTTATTATATATACATTAACGATATCGATGTTGGCCTAAACAACTTCATTTCTAAATTTGCAGACGACACAAAAATTGGCAACACTATATTAACTGAAGAAGACAGAATTAGCCTTCAAAATGACCTTAATAAAATTATCAGCTGGTCAGAAAAATGACAAATGCTCTTCAGTGTAAGCAAATGTCAGGTACTGCAATGTGGGAAGAAAAACAAAAGGTATGATTACGAAATGAAAAGGCCAAATCATTAGCAAGTCCTCACTAGTTAAA
>NW_027644930.1:0-4995 GCF_032717465.1 Coenobita brevimanus | reverse complement strand
TTTATACACGGCAGCCCACACCATTTACCAGTGCTTGCATTTTGGTCTTGATTAATCTACTGGCGTTCACTCACACGACCTTGACTCACTTGCATCGTTTTGTTGTTGCATCATTTACTGACCATTCTTCACTCACACATTCACTCTTCTACACCATTTCACCTTTGGCTAAATACCTCTTGAATTTATCTCTTGGTAGCTTCGATATGACGCAGCAGATTCGCTGCTGGGTTATGCAAATGTTTCCTTACTCCTTCCCTACCCCTAGTCCAGTTGCGGGATATGTATCTTCAATAGTGAACTGAGAAAATGTTGATACTACAAGTTTTTTTGACTGATATATATTCACATGCCTCTATAGAACATTTTCAGCTTTGTTGGAATTGCACAAATATTGTGGAAAATTTTTAATTAGGTAACTGGCATAAATTAACATCAAATACCAAAATCAAAATATAGCTTTTAAACAAATAGACTTAGAATGATGTGTGATATCACTTTCCTTTATAAGTTTGACCCGAGGAATTCGTTTCTCATATAATTTTCATGATTTAATAACAAGGCCAATGATCAAGGTCAAGTGACTTTTGCTTTAAAAAACATATATCTCATTTGCACAAAGTACATAATGGAATGTTTATGTGATCAGTTTTCACAGTTTTCTTGTTAATGTGTTAGTTCAGTGGTGATCCGTCACTGATATGACAGAGTGGCCATATGGCCAAGTTTGAAAAGATACTTTTGTTTCAAGTTGGGTTACTTTATCATATACGTCTTCCTTCAGCTAATGTGGAATTCACTTCGGAGTGCCAGGATCATTACAACTTGAGCACGACTGCGTCAAAATAATCACGATGGCACAAAACAGGTATGCTCCTCTCAGGTAATTAGAGTCATGTATGTACGTATATTGGCCAGCTCCATGCTGCTCTTATTGTTAGTCATGTTTTCCTTCTTGTATTCCTTCTTTCTTGTTTAGTTTTGGCAGGCACTTCTACACTTCAGAACAAACCGATTCCGACCAAATCTGGATACAATGACCAGCCGAGGACCCCGTTGTGTCCGCAAGGTTTCGGTTGGCAGGCAACCACTCGTTGCTTAGCAACGGCCCCAAAACCACTTTTTTCGTACTTTTCACGTTATGAGCTGTAGAAGCATTACTAATGGGCATAGAAAGCTCTGACTTCTTTAGGCCTACTCTCCACGTCCTTCCCTGTCGGAAGTGTCCAATCCATTTTTCCCCTCTTTCCTCTAGTTTCCGAGTGACAACCCTCCGAAGATCGGCCTCAGTGTCCCTAGCAGTCATGTTTAACTGTGGCCGGCACTTCTGCCCTTCAGAATTAACCGAGTCCGACCAAACCTGGACAATTGATAGCCTATGACCTAATTGTGCCGGCAAGGTTTTGATTGCTAAGCAACTACTTGAGGCAGCAACAGGCCTTAGCCCCTCCGAGGCCGTGGGTCAGAAAATTCTTGGGACCCAGTGGCCAACCTCGACACAATTATTGCAGAT
This sequence comes from Coenobita brevimanus, assembly GCF_032717465.1. NCBI lineage: Eukaryota > Metazoa > Arthropoda > Malacostraca > Decapoda > Coenobitidae > Coenobita > Coenobita brevimanus. Next base: position 3,482 of record NW_027644930.1, on the reverse strand, counting down.
TGAACTTTTTTTTTTTTTTTTTTTTTTTACCAAACGGAAGAGAAGCTTATGGTGCACCTGGCAATGCAAGTTTTAGCTTCTTAAACCCAACCTGTGCTTCACAATGAAGCGCGAAAAAGTTTGCAAAATAACTGCTTACACGCCAGTGAAAACTAGAGCAGAGGAGTGAAAACAAAAAAATCACTAAGAAGTATCCATATTTTCTCCCCCTCCCCCCAAAAAAAAAAATGCTGAAAAGATTTTAAATGATTAGATATATGTGTTACAATCAAACTCAGTACATCATATGGGAGATTTAATTAAAAAGAAGAAGAAATATATGATTTTTTTCGCATTTTCCCATGTTTGGATTTATGTAAGATCGAGTTATTTCTGTTGTCTGGGTGTTTTTGTTTGTGTCCAATGAGAGGTGAGGTATGGTATTTTTAGACTCTAATCAGATAAACGTCCTTCTTTGTGAGTACAGGCTGAACCACAGCTGCCCACTTAGAGCCGATCATCGTCGCCTACCTGCTTGTGTGTGTGTGTGTGTGTGTGTGTGTGTGTGTGTGTGTGTGTGTGTGTATATATCATTATATTCTCTTTTCCAGGTCGATGTGTTTGATGCCGAACTGTGGAGCGGCCAGGAGCTAGCCTACATGGAACTGGTTAAGCGGAAGACTATTGAAAAACTCATCATGCTAGTGGGGAAGGGAGAACATAATGAGTTTCTGTCTCAACTAGAGACCTTACTGGAAAATGCAGAGCCATTAGTAGAACTGCATAGAAATTCCAACCGTACTGATACTTCCAAGAAATATAAGTACAGTAGAAACTTTTGCCGAGAAGCCGTCGGATGTCTTTGACGGAGAAGTCTATGCATTATATCACATAATTCGAGGGGAACCGTGCATCAGAGTCAAGGGAAAAAAGGGGTACCTGCTGTACACCACTTTTCTATACTAGGCAGCTTCTACAAAGACAGTCATGGTAAACTGGGACGGTATAGAACGCCGATCCCAAGCGTGACCTTGAGCGTTATTTATGATCTTGGGTAAGGAAACTAGGTGGAACCAAGAAAAAGAAGACGCATCTCTGGCAAGAACTGGAAGCACAAGTCACAGTGTACTGTGATCAGGTCTGTACCTGGTTCCAGGAAGTCTGCACCTAAAATGATTCCTGCTGGAGAAATGCATGACTAATCTGATACCACATTAAGGTGAATAAATGTCCGCGAGAAAGAATGGAACGAAAGTACGTCATTGGACTGAAGGCCTAAATGAGGTCTGCACACTGTTTGATAGTTCCACGACCTGTGTGTTTCTTGTTTCTAGACTGAATCGCATCAAGTCCTGAAGAATCAAAATCAGGTTGGGATGATCATAATGATGATAATAATTATAATGAGGATGGTGAGGATGATGATTGATGACGATGATGATGATGATGATGAATGCGGTTTGATGGTTCCAACTGAAAGACTGTGGTATTATAAGCAAAGTCTAATACAGACATACTTTTACATCAGGCTCTGTTCGTTTCGTTTTGAAAGACTTTATGCACTGACGAGCCATAGTTTCTGCACACCCGCTAATCCCTCCCCAGGCTAGAGGAAATCGTAGCCAAAGTGCCACACCAAAGACCAGTTAAAGACTTAATCAAAGTGGTATTTGGAAGCTTTGACAGACTGCACGAGGAACAGGTGGCGATGACAGTGTTACTACAGCAATTTAGAAAAGCTTAGATTTACCAACAACAGGCTTTCGTTCGGTTTGACTCCCTGGCTTTGACTCACTTCCAGACTGGGGTGAGGGTGAAGGGTGAGCAAAAACTATGGCTGGCACCTGTACAATATTGCATGAGTCAGCCTTGTCCATCTGATACCACCTTCATACAGTCTATGGCACCATTCTTGTTCCATCCTTTAACCCCTTGAATCCGGTAAAGCTTGTTGTCAATTTAGTCTTGCTATGTCCTGAGAATATTCTAGATAGGAGACTCTTTACGAACTGGAGAGGTTAGAATTTGAGTGTCAGAGCTACAATAACAAATAACTTACTTGCCATTATGATCTGAAGTAAGCAGTGAGTTAATGAAGTTTACGACGAGTCTAGAATTTAGCTCAGAAGTGAAGGACTGAAATAATCTCTACCGGCCAATCTAATGTTAGCATGCATCCTGTGTTTTATGCTGCCGACTCAACATGGGCACGTCAAGTATAGACTGAGAATTGTCGAGTACCATTTGCAATGCTTCCACGGAAATGCTTTTGGTTAATCAGACATATTTTGATGGGAGTATAATACAATATCATAGAGGCAAGAAATTCCGTTGCAGGATCCAAATATTACAGAAAAATGTGAGGTGCCAGTTAATACAACACCGAAAATCGGCGGCACAAAAAAAAAGAAAGAAAAATCGTGTCCCGGAAAATTGCCGATCCCTCCATTGCCTCAAGGTGCTGAACCACCTGAATGGGTCTATAGATCACTGATTAATGCCATATTAAAAAGTATTAAATGTATGATTTTATATACCATGTACCGTACTTTACTACTCTCAGTTAATGCCGACCCTCTATATTCATATGACCTATTCCTGTCTAAAACACTGTTCTTATAATCAATCTCCAGGACGTCCCATCCTGCCAATTATGCTGCCCTTCAACCACAGTCTTTTACATTCCCGAGTCCAGTAAATCTTTTTTCACACAACGCCCTTCACATTAGTCATCTTGTCCTCTTTCTCTCTGCTCCTTCTCCTCTTTCCTTTCCTCCAATAACTACCCCGTCCTCCCTTTTTCCCTCCTGCTTATTCTTTTTCCCTTCATAATCTACTTGACTCATAAACCCGTTATACAATGGCGTGACGGGGTATGACTCGGTGAGGGGCACCGGTTTTGCGCTGACTTGTAATGAGGTGATCACACAAGGAAAAACTCGCTTATACAGACTCGCGGGAGGGCTGAGTGAGAAAGGTGACTCGGGGAGAAGACAAAGGTTAGGGAGAAGAGAGCAAGATGAGAAGAAAGGAGGAATATATCAGGAAATGGCTGAAGGAAAAAAAAAAAATGACTCAGCTTGGTATCCGGTGAAACTTGTTGGAGGCAAAGAAACAAAGGGAGAAAAACACTGGGAGTCAGATGAGAATGAGATTTGTGACTGAGAAGAGGCAGGAATAGATGGAAGAAAAAAAGTCAAGTGATTAGCAGGGACTTGAAAGATGACGAAAACACTGATCACAGAAAGTGGCAAACGCTGACTGAATCAGGTAATTGTAAAAGAGTACAAAGGAGTAACTGTATACGAAAGCAAACTGCAATAAACGTAACGGCGGAAGAGTGGAAAATAATGTGATAAGGAGATTTGTGTGGAAGTAGGAACAGGAACGTACGGAAAGGAAAAAGGAGTGATTCAAGACAAATGACAAAGCACTGATCACTGAACGAAAGTGTCACTTACAGAAACAGCGAGACAAAGGTGGCAATGGTGAAGAGACCTTGA
>NW_027644929.1:0-20772 GCF_032717465.1 Coenobita brevimanus | reverse complement strand
CGAACTTATATCCCTGACTACTAAAGGGGTGGAGGTCGTGGACTTTGGCTCGGGTGATTGCATATTAATCAATTCAAATGTAAATTTCGTACTGTAAAGACGGCACGCGTGGATATAAAGCCCTATATCTCGCTGCACGCCACCACACCCACCCTATAACTCTATTCATGCACGATCACCTGCGCTTCACTATGTAAGCGTGCAAAATAGACGGATAAAAAACAAGCAACAATGGACAGTGTAACTTCCACAGCTGAATTTTAGACTCAAGTGGGAAAAGTACAATACAGTGAAATGGGATACTCTCAGATAAACACCCACAGAATGCAGGTGTGCCATAAAAACTATCGAGACTCCTTATGGTATTTAATCCCTTTCCGGTATATTTGATGCTTTTGTAGTTTATTCTTTCTCTATAACTTGACAATTTTCTTTCGGTTTGGGAGTGATTCTTCAAACTCGAGGGGTTATGTGGTAGTCATGCTTAACCCCATCACCACTAAATCTTCTGCGCCGAGTAAAATTGTCTAAGATTAGAAACACTTGAATAAAGAATACGTTACCGGACTCAAGGGGCAAAGGTTCGACAGAGAGGAACAAGGTCACTATATTGGGCACAAAAACTGCACCATCACAATGAACGGAAAAATTCAGAAACTTCTCATGTCTGTTACTGTGTCCGTTGAGTGAAAATCTGGTGGAGGGTCTTGTTACAGTAAGGCGGAATAGTTCACCTAATATTCCATAACTTCTCACTGCCCTCTGCTGGCTAGTGAACCTAACCTGAGAGAGGCTTTCATGATTCTCTGCCCATAGATGATCCTTTATGACATGATGCGTCAAGGAGGAAAGTGATGAACATACAGTGCGTGTGAAGAAGAATAGCTTGACGCAGAGGTCACCAGTAGGCAAACTTTATTCCCGATTGTATTTACGTTGTCGACTGTACGTGTCCTAACAAGATAAATACACAAGAACCATCCCAGTGGACGTGTTCATATCCACATGCAGGAATACTAACTGAACCCTGATGAACATAGCATACCAGTGAGTGGTCTCAGGTTCGGCTGTTAAGTTGTCCATTACGTAAGGGACGTGGAAGATAATTTAAACTCCTTTTATTCATTTTAGGAGAAAGTTTCAAAATGGAAGGGATGGTTTAACCTTCATTATCTCTTTTACCAGTTGGGTATTTTCTTTATTGAATGAAATAGTCTCTGTCCGTCTGCATCTCTCTCTCTCTCTCTCTCTCTCTCTCTCTCTTCCTCAGTCGGAATAAATACCTGACATCCAAGTCTCTGCTTGTCTTCATTCCTTCCTCAAACAATCCTAGTTTTCTTTTACTTGCTTGCCACTTCTTCGACTCTTTTCACTGTCCTTATTTCTGCCTGTCTATCTTTCCCTCTCTTCTTGTCAGCCTCTTGCACCCTCTATACGCCTCTGTGTTTTATCCTTCAATCATTCTATTCCTCCATACATTCTGTCCTTCCCTCCCTCTCTCCATTATTCTCCTTCATTTACTATCTTCTTGTCTCACCCTACCTCTACCGTTTCTTTGCGTGTCCCAGCCTATCTCTTATTCGTTCCTTCTCCTCCCTTATTCTCCCTTCCTTTTCCACTGTCTCTCCTTTGCCTCCTATTTCATTATTTTCTCTCCCACCAAATATAAATAAATAAATAAATAAATAAGCCATACATCACAGTTCCGTATGTGTCAAATCTTAGCCTGCTGAAGTTTGTGAGTCATGATTTGGATGTATACATTGCATTTCCAAGATATACTTCCACTTTTAAGATCAATGTTAGTAAAGAATTAACGCGTTAGTAACGAAACTGCAAGGGCATACAAAATTTCATGCGTAGAGACTGTGATTTGGTTTATATTGGTGAAACTGGAAGGGATTTAATACCTTCGCATTAAGGAACACAATTATGCTTGTAAGATAGGCAACATGAATTACGCAGTGTACGTTCACTCTTCAGAAAACGACCATGAGATCGACTGGAATTTCTAGCAAAATATTGTACAAAAGTAGTAATTATGAGAAATGTAGGATAGTAGAAGCTGTATGTATAGAGACATATAATAATTTTAACCATAGTGAAGGAATGTAGATCCAGCGATGAGAGGATTAGTGGCCAGGTCCTTGCCGTCCCTTGTAATCCCTCACTCAGGTCGGGGACAGAGCTAGAGGGAGAGTCAGGTGAGGCTTCCACATCAGGTGTGGTTGAAAAAAAAAAAAAGTGTGGTTACCTTGCATATAAGCAGCTTCTCAGTACTTGTATGTATGTACCACTCTTGGTCTGTAGATCCACTGAAGAAGACAGAGCAGCTGTCGCCGGGAAACTGCTTGGATATACATCTTTTCGTCGTCTGCCAGTGTGTATGTGTGTGTGTGTGTGTGTGTTTTGTATCCTATTTCATGGCTCACGATAGTGTGAATCTTCATCCGGCAATACACACGTTGTCGCGGGCGCTCTGGCGTGTTTTTTTACTATCGTTAAGTAGGTGGCTGTATTTTGTTTGCCCTCTCCGAATTGTTACTCGAATATAAAATGCCAAATTACATGTGATCTATCTAGTACTAAAATTATTACCACTAAGATTGTGGGTTTTGGAAGTTAATACGAAAATAACTTGAATCACTACGTACCTTTTTTTTTTTTTTACGTCTCCGACTCTGGGCCAAAGGCTTCAGGGCCTATTTCTCGGGGGCAGTGAGCTATCCCAAGGCCCAGTAGTCCTCCTACGCCTCCACATGTCACCACTTTGGCGGGGCTAACACTCACCATCCAAATTGAAGACATGCTAGGGCTGTCTCATTACGGGGACTGGTGTATTGGTATTAGCTTGAGGGTATTTTTATGACATGTCGGCGGGTCATCTGGTAGATCAGGAATGTTTGCTTTTAGGAAATTCAAATCCTTAAACTGTTCCCTGCCCCAGCCGGGATTCCTGATCCTAGGTCCGTGGGACTGCAGGCCGCCTCTCTACCTGATTCAGCCACCGTCTTCATAATTTACTAGAAAGGAATGTGGAGAATCAAAATTAGCGGAGAACTGTTTAAATTATTTCTGCCAACGTGACTCTTCTGATTTATCATGAGACCCGGGACATATCATAAAAACACCCCCACTAATACAGATACACCAGTCCCCTATGTATGGGGCAGCCCCTAACATGTGCAGGCAATCTACTTGTTCTCGTATATGTTTACGGTAGATGCTAGCATCTTTGCTACCCTTGTCTTATTCTAATAGTTTAGTCACCCTTGTACAGTATGGATCAATTGGCTTATTATAGTTTATCCTCTCTTTTCTTATGTTGTTGTGTGAAAATGTAGAGTTTATAGTAGACTGGGAACCCTAAAGGAACTTGTTAAGTGTAAAGCCTCAAGTATGTTACCTTTTAGGGCTTTTATAGCTCAGTGTGCCAAGGCATTAAAGTGGTTCTATATCCTTTCCACAGTACCTCTTCGTGACTAGCATCATACTCACAGCGTTCATCTAATGTTACCACAGCTTAACAGGTCAAGACAGAGATGACAACTTCAGGACAGGTTAGAGTAAAAGGAGTATAGTCACACATTCATCATGCTAACAGAAGGAAATATAGATCCAGTCACCAACACAGTCTCTTGATGGTCTTTCTTCTGAGCGACTGGAGTACAAAAGTTTAAGGTGAGACATTTGTTACCGGTCTTATTGTACATCCTCAAAGTTTTGTTCTTTTCTCCCCAAGAGTTTTCTTGTGCAACTGTTGTGTGGAAGTATTTAGCTCGTTTTGGCACTTGGTTTGAAGTTTCCAGTCCTTAGAAAACATCAGCCGTACTGTGAAGCCTGGAGTACTTTTTTGTTGTTTTGGTGAGTGTGTGTGTGTGTGTGTGTGTGTGTGTACGCACTTTACCAATTTACCACGAGAACCGCCAGACATGACGAAACAACCCGTTAAAACGGATAAACCAATCCTGTAACAGAAGGTTCAAGTGGTGGCATGTGAGGATGTAAGGTAAGTGAAGCAGGACTTGGGGACCCCCTGAGGTGGACGGCTTGAAAAAGTTCTGGCAGTTCACCAGGTAGACAGGACATCCACAAACCTCACACAGCTGGATGTGCTGTGTGAGGCGGCATGTAGGGGACTGTTACACTTGAGCCTCAGAACCAGCGGCAGAAGAGTGCAGTAAAGCGAGTGATCGAGAAAACAGCACCAAAGAAGAGGGCGCAGAGGCAACATCCGGCCACCATGCCCCGCCAGACGCGGTCACTTGCCGCATAACGGCGGGGCAATGGAGAGTGTGGATGCCAGTGTGAATATTCAGGTGAGGGGGTAGAGAGGGCTGGGGTGAGGCAGGAGAGGGGCTGGTATGTGGGCGTGGGTGGGGACAGGGGTGGGGTTCGCTTCCCTTCTCTCCACGCCTCCGACCCTTTCTGGCGTTTTTCACGCTTTCTGCTCTCTTCACCAACCGCCACCCTGTTCCCTCCTGCCCCCACCTCTTTTCTCTTGCTGGTCCCAGCCGATCTCTTGCTGGGACCAGGGCCCTCCCTGCTGGTCCACAACCCTCCTGCTGGGATCGGCCTTCTTGCTGGGACCGGCCTTCTCGCTGGGACCAGCCCTGCACTGCTGGGACCAGCCTTCCTTCCTGGGACCACGCTTACTTCCTGGGACCAGAACTCTTCTTGCTGGGACCAGCCCCTACCTCGTGGGACCAATCTTCTTGCTGGGACCAGCCCTCCTGCTGGGGACCAGTCTTCTTTGCTGGTTCAAGCCTCAAGTCAGAGTTTGAAAGCGGGGCATTATTTCTCTTGTCTTCTCACTGTCATGCTTTTTTCTGAAGCTCTAATTATGCTGGAGCAAAAGGTATGTTTGAGGCATAGATTAGTCTACAGCTACTGGGGTTGAAGGGGATGGGGAGCACACACACACACACACACACACACACACACACACACACACACACACACACACACACACACACACACACACACTCACACACACACACACACACACCGCTCGCTGGTGCAGTGGTAACGCTCTCGCTTGCCAACTGGTGGACAGGAGTTCGCGCCTCGCTCAGGTTGCGAAAAGTTTCACTGACGATGTGGGTGGTTACTGTCCCCCTTGAGCAAGGGGACGGGTGTGTGCGTGTGTGAAGGTCACAGCCTTGCCCTTAGATCGGACTATATGAGATCTCAGCTCCCTTCCGGGAGGGTAAAAGTTGACGGTCACGACCATCAAGTGATCCTGACCGACCCGGTGAATTACACACACACACACACACACACACACTCACACACGAGACTAAGGATGATAGCATACTTGTACCAATAGTTTATCTACATTTTCTAATCCTTTCATTTTCTTATACTGATCTTTTCCTTCCTTATACTGATCCTTTCCTTTCCATACACTAATCTTTTCATTTCCTCCAAAAACACATAATACGATGCAATTTCGACTCTCTCTCTCTCTCTCTCTCTCTCTCTCTCTCTCTCTCTCTCTACCTGACTACATCCGAACTGCCTTATGTTCATTCACTTCGCCGTAGGGAAGGGGTGAGGGAGTTGGCTGGAACTCAAGGTCACCGTTAGGTTAGGGTAGGGTAGGTTAGGTTAGATTGGGTAGGGTTTGTATAGTTTACATGCGGTTTGGGTAGGGTTGTATTGGGCTGGTGAGGGTGGGTTGGATAGGTTAGGGTTTGGCAGATAAAGTTAGGGTAGGGCTGGGTTGGGTTAGGTTAAATTATGGTAGGGTACCTTTACAAATATTGCTGTACTGCACAAATAATGTTACACACACACACACACACACACACACACACACACACACACACACACACACACACACACACACACACTGTACTATCATCACAAAAAATAGTGTCCGCACAAATACGAGAAACGCCAAACTCTCCCACATATTGCTGTAACTTTACAAACAGTGCTGCAACCCACACACACACACACACACACACACACACACACAGCTCTGCCCCCACTACATATTGCTCTACCCTCACACAAACACAACAATCATTTGGCGGCAAAAGAGATGGAGCAACTTTCTTCTCCGGTGCTCATTGGTTTCTCGGCCTTCAAGTACCAAGTATTTATTTCGTCATCTATGAAATAATGTTCAGTGAAGTGTACAGAACAGATGGGTGCATTGTCTGGATTCACTCTGACGACAAGCATTTATCCACATCTCTTTATATGTTTAGTTTGTTTTGTGTGTGTGCCGTTTGACTGGGGTTTGGTGTTCAGACAACCATATTCAGAACAGTTACTTGGCATTTTTATGTATTGCATGAATGACACAAACGAAAACTAACATCAGAGTAGACATAACGTCAATAGCAGGAAATATGCGAGAGTTAATTTTGGCAAGTAAGATTAAAGAACACTTAGAAAGATAGAATTTTATAAGTGGAAGTCTGCACGGATTCAGGCAAGGACGATAAGGCCTCATAACCTTGTTGTCATTCATCTCGGAGGTCTACGAGGCAGTAGATAGCAATAAAGCTTACGATATTAATTATCTGGACTTTAGTAAAGTTATTGATAGGGTTCCACAAAGGTTCGAGCACACGGTATAGACGACGATATCTTAAAATGAATAGAATCCTGGCTGAGAGGACGAAAGCAGAGAGTATTAATAAATGGAACTAAGTCGGATTGGGGATTAGTAACTAGCGATGTACCACAGGGTTCAGTACTCGGTTCCTTATTGTTTACTGTATCATATATATAAATGATCTAGACTTAGGAATCACTAGCAGTAGCAGCAAATGTGCTGACGATACGAAAATAGGGCGTATCATTAACTCAGCTGACGATTGCGATAACTTGCAGTCGATATACTGTCCAAATGGTCAAAAGCATGGCAAATGGAATTTAACGTTGAAAAATGTAAAGTACTTATTGTAGGCAAGACCAATGGAGATACTATATACAGCTTAGATAATAAAGAAATTAGTAAATCTGAATGAGAGAAAGATCTAGGAGTTATGGTCAGTAAAGACCTCAGACCAAGGCAACAGTGTATTAATGCGAGAAATAAAACAAACAGGGTCCCAGGATTTATTTCGAGAAGCGTGAGCAGTAGGTCATCAGAAGTAATATTGCAACTTTATCTAGCATTAGTAAGGCCGTACGCTGTTCAATTTTAGTGTCCTTATAATAGAATGGATATTAACTCGTTAGAAAATGTACAGAGAAGAATGACGAAAATGATACATGATGTTTGGAACCTGTCATACGATGACACTAAAAAGACCAAGTCCGCACTCACTAGAGAGGTGTAGAGTAAGGGGAGACTTAACTGAGGTGTTTAAGTGGATGATGGGTACAAATAAGTGAGGTATTAGCAAGGTTCTTAAAGTAAGCATACAGGATAGAACTAGAAGTAATTATTTCAAACTAGAAAATTCAGTTTCCGTAAGGAAATAGGTAGAAGTTGGTTTGGTAATAGAGTTGTAGACGAATAGAATAAGCTACCTCCCTTGCTGCCTCTTTCATTGAGAGTTTCAAGCATAGGTTAGATAAGCATATGACAAAGAAGTGGTGGGTATAGGAAAAAAATCTAATAACCAATACTAATTCATTCTTTTTCCTTTTCAGGTTACACTATGATAGTCTCTTTTTCTCCTTTCACACTTTCCTATAAAATGTCCAAGCCAGTTTTTCTATACTGCGTGGTGTTCTTTCTGACTTTTTCCTGCCGGCTTTGGCTGGAGGGTTTGGAGGGCCTTCATCTTTGCTATCCTTATCACCTTCTAGTAGTACAGTACAGTTACTCTTTTAGGAGCTGCCTAGCATGAGCCAACCGGCCTACTGCAGTTGTCCTCTCTTCTTATGTTCTTATGTTCTCTCTCCTTTCCACCCTATATCTCACTCTCCTCCTTCCTTTCCTTTCCCCAAGTTTGTCTCTCCCTCATTCAGTAAGTCTCTACCTCCCTGGGTCTAACCCTCCCCCTCACTCACATTCCTGTGTCTCATTACGCTGTCTGCATACCTAGCGACCCCACACACAGAAAAGAAACAGACGGGTAAATAGAGACTGACAAGCACAGGCAGACTGATAGTTAGACACACACACACACACACACACACACACACACACACACACACACACACACACACCTGCTACCAGCCTATCTGCTTCATTCTTATTTGTGTTACTTGTTTTCCTTCTCGATATTACTCAGCATTTACCTTGATTTTTTTTTTTTGTCATCTAGTCTAATCGTATGTATCAGTTAGTGTCTCTAGGCTAATGATATATTTTGCTGGTTCTATCGATCTCTCTATTGCCAGACGCCATAATCCAGTAAAGGGTGGCCACAAACAAATCGTCTCCATGTCGCCCTGTCCCCTACCATTTCACTGTCTTGCACCTAGCTTACACCTTGCTCTCTCATATACCTCCTCCGCTCCATCCCTCAATCTCATCCTTGGCCTCCCCCTCCCTTTCCCCGTCCTCCACTTCACTCACATACACTCTCCTCGTCAGTCTCTCGCTCTTCATCCTCTCCACACGGTTGCTGGTTATTAGTGGATAACATATTTAATCGCTTGAAATTACATTCATCTTAACAATCACATTCCTTCACTCCGAAAAGTCTCCCTTACAACGAATAAGACTGTTTGATGGTAGCAGGGCTAAAATTTATATTTAATAAAAATTTTATGAATAGGAAAAAAGGCAAGAAGTGGAATTATTTAAAGTGGTTACAGTTTAGACCACCAGTACTGCAGACAAAACATATAATGCAGCTTGCTACATCCTCACTCAGCTCCCTTATCTTCATTGACGTCCAGTATGCTTTGTGCTAAGATAAGGTGTGCATCGGCTTACGGTTCAGAAGTGTGGGAACGAGGCACTACCACACCATTTGTTGGTTTGTATGTTCTCATTCTCACGGATTAGCGATACTTTCACCTGACTGAGAGGAGGACATAAGGCAGAAAGGTAGAACTGGTCTAACCTGAAGGACGCGAAAGGAATGAAAGGGGAATCAAGTGGGTGATAATAAGTGACAAAGAACAAGGCACAGGAGCAAGGAAAGGGGAGGAGGTGAAGGGTGAAGGGTATTGGGGAAAAGAGAGGCGGAAGGGAGGATGAGAGAAGGCCGTAAGGTTGAGGTTAGGAGGAGAGGAGGTAAAATACAGAGAAGTACAAATTAAGCTACCAACAACAGATCTACTGGCTCATTCGAGGCTGTTTATGGCAGGATAGGTTATAACTAACGTAACCATTCTATCTGGCAAAGTCAAGGATAGAAAAACGGGAGGATACTTTGATGAGAAGAAAGACGAAGGTATGTAAAGCATATATTTATATATACACTGTACAGAAAGAGTAAAAATGGAGGGAAGGAAGGGGGAAGTTGTAAGAAGGGAAGGAAGTGGAAGTGAGTGTACAGTTAAGGAACGCGTTCGTGACCCTAGCAGTGGCTTCCCAACTCACTGTATTGCTGATTGTCCAAGGCTTCTGATTACTCTGTTTGACGGTGAAGGCTTAGCAAGAAAAGAATTGTAGGGGAAAAGAAAGGAAAAAAGCAGGGGGATGAGTGAAGAGGAGAGAAGTGGAAAGTTGAGAGGAGAGAAATGGAGGGGGAAGAGTGAGTAAAGGGAGTAATTACCGGCTTATGAGAAGACTGGAAAGGGAGGCGGAGAGGAAGGTAAAAGGATGAGTGCAGAGAAGGAGGGGTGGAAGGGTTAGGGCAGGGATGCGTAGAGTTGGGTAGAGAGAGCAGGGATGAAAACCTCAGCGACAAAATGGAGGGGGCAGAGAAGGAGGAAAACATGGAAGAATGGATGGGGGAAGGGGGAGCGACGAGTAATGGGTGTTTTCAATGAAGGGGACGGGATAGTGTGAAGAAAAATATTGAATGGAGGGGGTACGATATGAGGTATAAAGAATATTTTTTTTTTCATAAATAACAGAACGGAGGGAGGAAAAACAAATGAGTAAAAAAAAAAATAATCCATACACCAGATTACTGGTGTCCTCTGTTCATAAAATATCTGTAACAGTCATACTTGAACAGTTGTGGGTTGAAATTTGGAGGAAAACAACTCTGGGGATGCGAGTTCCAGGGAGATGCAGTTCGGGGAATGAAAGAATTCTGATAGGCAGAAGTTCTGCAATATGGCTGAGTGACATTCCAGTCATGAGCACTACCAGATGCCCATGTAGCACGAGGGAAGGCATGAAGAGGTGGCACCATGGACGCAACTTCGTCTGAGCATTTGCCAAAAAAATATCTGTAAAATAATGCAAGAGAGGCAACATTCCTTCTTCCTTGCAGGAGAGGTAGTTTATATGTAATGGCAGGGTTGTTAATGATTCTAACAGCTTTGTTCTGAATTTTGTCTAGTTGTCTTAATGCAACCTCTCCACAACCATTCCACAAGGGTGAGCAATATTCAAGCTAAGAGCGCACATGACTCTTATAAATTATAGCTAACTGCTCATCAGCGAAGAAGATACGGACTCTGTACAATAATCCAAGTTTCTTTGAGGCGGTTTAAGCAAGTGATCTGACATGAGAGGTCCAGCTGAGGGCACTGTTAAGTGAGACACCAAGAATTTCAATACTTTTGGAGATGGGAATATTCGTAGCACTGAAGGTAATGTACGAATCTGGCAATATCTGTTTATTAGTAAATTGTATATATTTAGTTTTACTAGCATTAAAAGAGACAAGGTTGTTTTGTCCCCATTCACTGATTGTAGATAGATCTTGATTTATGGAGATGGCTGTACTGAGTTGAGAGGTAGAGATATTAGACTTTGTAAATGGATGTCTGAGTGTGAATGAACTATGAAGTGTTGAGTCATCTGTATATGAGTGAATGGGATTGTGGGTGACAGATAAGAGATCATTAATATGAACCAGAAATAGGGTTGGCGCCAGAACTGATCCCTGCGGCACGCCGGCATTAACTGAGTGGAAATTCGAATATACATCACCTTACTTTTACTCTTATTTTCCTGTCACTAAGATATGAAGAAATCAAAGGAACAAAAGACGTTAGTCCATAACAAGGGAGTTTGGACAGCAGGGAACGGTACCATACTCAATCGAAAGCTTTAGAGATATCAAGAGCTACTGCATGAGTTTCTCCAAAATGATCAATTGATTGATGGAAGGTTTGAGTTAAGAGATTGAGTATGTCAATGGTGGATCTTTCGTGGCGAAAACCATATTGTTTATCACTAATTAAGTTGTTGGATTCAAGATGTTTAACAATGTGGTTATTAATTAAAGTTTCAAATACCTTACCAAGAGAAGATGTGACAGCTATTGGTCTGTAATTGGAGGGGTCAGATGAACTTCCTTTCTTCGGAACTGGGTGGATATTGGCTTCTTTCCATGAATTCGGGAATAAAGAAGTACGTATGCATAGTCTGAATAATTTAGCTAGGACAGAGGCAAGTTCAGGAGAACACTTTTTCAAAACACCATTGGCGGAATTCCATCTAGGCCTGGAGCTTTGTTGGCAGGTAAATTGTCTAGGATGGATTTTACGTATCTTGTTTTTATTTTAAGTGGGGCAATTTCTGGAGACTCAAGTTCTAGTACTGGGACATTCTGGCTGGTATCATCTATGGTAGAGTTTCTGGCAAAGGTACTGGCAAAGATATCTGCTTTCCCACGTGGGTCATTTGTAATGTTTCCATCTGAAGATTTTAGTGGGGGAATGGAAGATGACTTGTTAAAGTTATTATTGAAAGAATTAAGAGTTGACCAGAATATTCTATTGTCATTAGGGTTGTTAAGTAGTTTTGATGCTTGCTTTTGAAGAAAGTTTGATTTAGATTTAATACAGCTTTTCCATGATTTCTAGCAATTTTAAATTGGGAGAGTGATTCAGATGTTTTTTATTTTAAGTAAGAGTTATATGCCAATAACTTATGGGCTGTTGCTCTGGCACAGTTGCCATCAAACCATTTTGGAGAGTTTGATCTTTTAGTGAAATGTTGACTTGGTATGAATAAATCCATACCAGCTAGTATTAAGTCGCAAATGTGGGACTGGGTAGAATTGGGATCACTAGAGAAGAGAGACTGCCATGGAACATCACCAAGATAATTTCTAAATCCATTCCAGTCTGCCCTGTCAAAGTGCCATCGGGTCACCCTGACAGGTTCAGAACGGGGAGGTGTGGCGGGGTTAACTAATGAGGTTTTGATGAGATTGTGGTCAGAGGATCCAAGTGGTGACAGTACCTCTATCCTGTATTGATCTGGATTATTTGTCAAGAATAAATCCAAGAGATGGGCATTATGGTCAGGATTATCAGGTATTCTGGTTGGTTGCTTTACCAACTGGGTAAATAAACTGATGGATAAGATTGATGAACTAACAAATGGTTAAAGAGAATGGGAAGGAGGGTAGGAGAAGAACAACTATAAGAGGTATGGGTATATGAGTACACGAAAGGCAGCCTGAAATGAAACAAGAGGGATGAAGCAAAATAGGGTTTTAAGAGAAACGATAAGTGTATATTCAAACGTAAGGACAAAAAGAGAATAAGAAAGATGAACGGAAAGAAAAGTTGCATGTGACAGAATTGTGAAGGTGAAAAAAAAATTGGAAGGAAGAGGAAACAAAGGAAAAAAAAAAATGGAAAGAAGAGAGGAGGATGACAATGGAAAAGAAGAGAAGATAGTGAAAGAAAATTGATAAGAAGAGGAGTGGATGGTTAAAGGGCTGTGGAGGAGTGCTAGGTGGAAGGACGGATGACCAGGGTTGTATGAAGAGGCAGTGCTCAGAAAACGAAGAATAAAGAATATATATAAAAAGAAATGAAGGTAAACAGGGAAATGAGAAAAGGGAAACCAATACAAAATACAGGATAGAAAATGGGGAAAGAAGGGACAAGCACAGAAAAAAAAGACATGAAAAAATCTGCAGGAACAGTAATAATTAATTACAATAAAGACAGAAAATTTGGATATAGAAACGGGAAAAAAGAAAGGGACAGAAAACGGACGGGCAATCAAAGCAATATGAAACAGGCAACACCTAGAAAGAAAAGAAAAGAAGAGTGAAGGAAAAGGGAAGAAAGAAGGGAGAAAAATGTACATAATATAGATGGAAGAGCTTAAAGAGAAAGAACATGAAAGAATAGCTGAAATATATAAAAGGAAAATCAATGACCATAAAATGAAAGAAAAGGAGAAAAAAGATCAGAAGATTAAGGAAAGGAAACTCCGACCAGACAAAAGGTAGAGTTGAAGACAGTAGAGTAGACAGCCATACATTCAGGCAGTCACTCCAGTGAGTCTATATTGTTGTGCTGGGTATTGTGTAGGGCAGGTAGCCTGATGTCCGATACATTCGCTTGTCTGGTCTGTCAGACTCTTGGACAAGGCTTGTTGCTCTGGTGTGTTTGTTTATTTCGTAGTACATAATAATTAAGGACTTGAATGTAAAACAACGACTGTCGGTCATATTCAGAAGGAAGATGGAAACTTGGCAAAACAAATGAGTGTATGGCTCAATTATCTGTATGCAGTGGATAAACATTAATCATAAGCCATCTTCTGCCGTATTGTTTAGGGTAAACATCAGTACTGGGTGTCCCGTGAAATGTGTTCCAAACATCAGGATTATTCTTGGCTTCAGTCTTCCTCACACGTGAATCTTAAGGTATGAGGTGGCGTGGAAGGCCGAGAAAAGAGTACCCGGTATATACATGGGTATTGTAAACGCATGACTGAATAAACGAGATCTGGATGTATGGAAACAAAGGGAAAAATCTGCTGGTAAGAAATGGATGATAAATTATGTACGGAGACTTAAAATTGCTGGCAAAATATCGTTTCACATTTAAGTCATCCTGCTGTGAAACTTTCATTATTTTTTGTAAAGTTTGTTGTGTTCAGCAGATGGCATCACTGGGTTTCGAAAGTCATTGTTCATTGTCTCGTTAATCTTTTTGTGAAGTCAAGAAATTTTCTCCTTAAATGTACATGGCAAGGGCTGTATTCCATAATTATCTTAGTACCGTATCTGCCCCGCAGTCATTGTGAAGTAAACTGTTGTATGTTGATCGCTAAGTTTCTAACATGGAACTGACACTATGGAAGGTCTGGATGATAAGAAAATGAATGTGCTCTCCCATCTGGCTCAGGTCTCCAACACGTACATTTACTGTTCCTGTTTCTAGACCTCGCTTGCCTATTGTAGGTGTGGGAAAAGGAGGAGGAGCATTAAGATGTTGATGATAATGTACAGTATAGTACTTGCTTGTGTTATTTTCATTTTTAATTCGTACTCTCATGTGCACATGTCAATGAAAATAACTGTTTATTTTCTATAAATATATGGACACTATTTACTATTTGGTCTAGTGGAAAAAAAATAATCTTTCTTTTACTATTAAGCCAAGAGATGTTGAAATAATTCAGAGAGGTCATCAACAGTCTTCCTTGTTCTGACTGTCTCCGTCATACATTTCTAATACCATAACATTGCATCCCTCTCTCTCTCTCTCTCTCTCTCTCTCTCTCTCTCTCTCTCTTTTCTATTCCACCTTTCCTCTCCCTTTTTACCCTCATCCCTCCATCTTTCTCTTTCTGCCTGCTTTCCTCCTTCTCCCCTACTCTATCTCTCTCGGTCCCTTCATGGTACAACGGATAACCTTTGCCTTCCGGTCAGCTTTCTGCCCCTCCTCCTCTCCATTCATCTTAATTTTTCTCCATCTCACTCTCGATGCAATGGAGTATCTTTCCTTTTCCGTCTCTGTCTTCTCCATTCCTCTCCTCACCACCGTTCAGTCTTTTATCCTTTCCCCTAACTCCACTCCTGTCCCCTCTGCCCTGAACTATCTCTTTGGGCCATGTTAATAAATTCCTCTTAGCCTAAGCTGTGTATAAGACTGCTAATATATACCTTTATTCTCACTAGTACATCCAACAACCCCTTCATTACCATACTACAGTAGACTGAAGTGATAAATACAAGAAAATGATCTGGCTATCCACCTGTCTACAGTATATCCACACGCCTTAATCCTGGAAGGGGCGGCAACAAACGAATCACCTATACCAGTCCTCTGCCATCAAACTGTCCTCTCTCCAGCTCACATCACTCTCATTCATACTACTCTCCACCCCATCCCTCCATCTCATCCTTGGTCTTCCCCCTTCCCTCTCCCTTTCTTCTCACTCAAATACACTCTTAGTCAATTTCTTGCCCTCTCTTTTCCCCTCATGGTCACACCATCTCAAGACACATCTAATGCTTTCCAGCACAAAATATTAAGATATATTATTGTGTGTAATTGCTAGGGTAAACTATTTATGGCAGAATTAGGCATGAATCTTCTACGAATACGGTCCCAGTGGTCCTACTTGTGGTGGCTGTTGTGTCCTTGGTCACTCCATGACTTGTTCACTGAGGACCGGACGTCTCCATTAAGAGAGGGTCAGCCATAACTATAATCAGACTGGTTTAGGACGAGCTGATAAGAGGGTGGCATTGACTTGAGAACACGCAAGGTAATACAACTGTGTCTCCCTGCTGAACAATCTGCCATAAGACCCCGTGGTTACAAAGCTATACATCTACTGACCAGGCCATTGCGAATGGTAGAGGAAGATATGCTTGCAAAAATAAGGGCAGTTGCGCGCTTCAATTGTGCTCCACCTCTAAGCTTTCTCCTAAATATGGAAAAAACGAAGGAAGAAGGAAAAGACGAGAAGAGGGGAGGCTGAGAGGGAGAATGAGATGACGTGCGGAATTTGTAACAGACAGAAGTGTTTCTCCAACGTTAAGTAGAAAACTAAGGAGGTTTTCAGTGATATTAATGCAAGGAATTGTATGTTGTTTTGGAAGTCGTTATCAGTATGGATAAAATATAAAAGTCGTTATGGCAAAACAGTCTAGGAGTACATTAATATTTATAGCCTGCTGCTCATCTGAATCTGAAGTCAGTTG
Organism: Coenobita brevimanus; assembly: GCF_032717465.1. Lineage (NCBI taxonomy): Eukaryota > Metazoa > Arthropoda > Malacostraca > Decapoda > Coenobitidae > Coenobita > Coenobita brevimanus. The sequence goes on along the minus strand of NW_027644929.1, from coordinate 4,819 downwards.
GGAGTAGGCTGAAAGTATCCTTCTCCTACTGTCCTCCACCCTTCCTTCGGGGGATGGGGAGGGAGCTAAGGGGCATTTGTATATTAAGCAGCGGTTGCTTGGTTATATCGAAACCACCAAGGGATATAGTAAAGACGGATATAGTTAAGAGGTGAAATTATACATGTTGGTGGGCGTGTGGGCTAAGAATAAAGTCAGAAAAGTTGAGAATGAAAAACTCAGTTACTGGGAGACGGCGTTGGCTACGCCGTGTAAATTTGTCAACAACTGCAAGCGTGATGGATGTGGGCGCGTGGGGGGGAGGGGGAGGAGTCTGGCGGAGGTTGGGAAGGGGGGCTGGTGCGAGAATAATGGAGTGGAGGACGGCGGGAAGGTAAACAGGTAAATATTATCAGATGTTTTGTGTTCGCGAGGACATGTTAAGGTGATAACACTAGGGTGGACAAGAATGATGATGGTACGGATGAGGTGAGAAACCTGTCACTGTTTGAATCATAATAAACCTGAATGACAAAGGCTGCTAAAGGTACATTTTAATGCAACACTCTTAGTTTAGTAAATTACGTAATATTTTCTTTAATCTCTTGGCCTAAGCAGTGTAAATTGGTTTTGCGTTAATTTAACAAATATTACTCCCTTTGGTTGAAAGGGTTAATAGTTACTCTACTGTATTATTGCAAGGCTTTTCTGACCATCCCATTCATATTGCTATTGCTCGTAAATCTGGGCGTGAAAAACTGAATAATATTCAATAACACTTATTGCAGATGTAATTTGAGGCGGGGTTGAGCCGGAATGTGTGACGAGAAGTGCTGGCTCCGGTCCAATCAGACAGTTGATGTTGTAGTTGCACTGCAGGGTCCTCCTTCTGTCAAACAATCCGTTCACTGTTAATGATCACTGTTTAACATAATGTAACAAGTTATAGTCACATCATGAACTCAGACAGCCTGGACATATTAGACTAAGGAACAACTAGTTAATGTCAGAAGCATTTCCTTCTTTTGTCATCATCATCAGCATCATCCGGACTTCCTGCCCCACCCTAGGGCACGTTGAGGAGTAGCAACGTCCAGAGAGCCCAAGTTTGCCCAATCCAATGAGCCACGCTTCCATTCACTCATTATTCAAGCTCCCGGAATCCTGGCTCTATCGGATACACCAAATACATTCACCACGTTCTGTAGCTTCACATAAACCTATCCGATAGAGTCCATCCGAACGGTGCCACGTTAAAAGGGGGTGCCAAATCCCTGATCATGCACTTCTCACAACATTCATCCAGCCAGGTTCCCTAGCCTCACAGACTTCCATACCACTCTTCCTCACACACCCATCCACCATATCGCTCCACCTTCTCCTTGGCCTACTTTTTTTTTTTTTTAATGTGCTCGACTCCAGGCATAGGCTTCACAGCCTGCTCCCAAGGCCCAGTAGTCCTCCTACATATCATACACCTCTACATGTCACCACTTCGGCGCTAACACCAACCGTCCATATTGAATACATGCTAGGGCTGTCTCATAGAGTACTGGTGTATTGGTATTGGCGGGGGTATTTTTACGACATGTCGGCAGGTCTTCTAGTAGATTGGTAAAGTCTGCTTTACATGAAATTCAAATCCTTAAACTGTTCCCTGCCCCAGAGGGGATTTGAACCTGGGTCCGGTAGGACTGCAGGCCACCTCTCTACCGATTGAGCCACCGCCTCCTCTCTTCTTCAGATTCGTTCAGATATACCTTTTTCACCACTCTATTGTTATCCATTCTCTCTACATGACCATGACATCTCAGTACACTTTCCTTGATTCTGGTATCCACAGACTTCCTCACTTCGCATCTTTTACGAATCACATGATTTCGTATCCTTTCCATTCTCTGTACTCCACATACATTCCTCAGCAGTCCCATCTCTATTGTACTCACTCTTGACATTTCATTTTCATGCCACACCATAGTCTCACATCCATATGTTAAAGTTGGCACTAACACTCCTTCATGTAACCCTCGCGCAGCTGCAACACTCAAGCCTCTGTTTCATATCAAGGCCTTTCATAACACCAGCTGCTTTCCTTCCTTGTGTCACTCTACTTTCCACTTCTTTTGTACATTTTCCTCTCCTTTCTGTCACTATACCCAGGGATTTGAACTCTCACCAATTCCAGTCTGTCTCCATTCACGTAACATCACATTGGGAGTCACCTTTTCTCTCGATAACATCACTTTACTCTCTTCTACATACTCTCAAGGCACGACGCTCACAGACATCAGCAAAGCTCTGCACTAGTCTACCAAGTTCTTGCCCGGTATTTGCAAGTAGCATTGCATCATCAACATACAAGTTTGAGATATTCCTTCCATCACTGTTCATTACCAACGCCATCCCTCTCTCCATTACTCGTGTTTTTACTTCTCTCATCACCCCATCCATATATATATTGAATAACTATGGGGGCATCATACAACCTTGTCGCACGCCCATAATGATCGTGAACCATTCACCTAGATGCCCATATACTCTTACACATGCCTTACTACCATCATGAAAACTCTTGACGACACCTAGCAGCTTACCATCTACACCGTACATGCGCAAAACCTTCCACATTCCTTCTCTGTCTACTTTTGTCGTATGCTTTTTCCAGATCCATAAATGCTATAAGCACTTTATAGTCCTTTCTCACAAGCCTTCTCAACTATCTGTCTCACTGCAGATATTTGATCCACACATCCTCTGCCACTCCTACATAATAATTTATTGTCCATTTGATTTTGGTGAGGTTTTATGATGGTACAGCAGAGAAGAAAATGTGCTGGTTTACATGAATTATTGTGCATGTTAACTGACAAGGATACGCCAGGGTTACAAAGCACTGTGTTCAGTATTTAACGATAACTAAAAGCTTTCATGATTACGTTTTCTTATGCGATTTCTGAGAAGTTTTAATGAAGCATGGGAAAAATAATATCATTTTAAATCACATACAATGGACACGCACTGAATATTACGAAGTTCTTTGTTTGTCAAGTAATACGTGTTCATTATGTAAATATTGCAGTGTCAAGGTGACGTCACATTTATATTAAACTCATCCTCTCTTCAAACTGTTTTATTTGACTAGCGATTACCCTCAGTGTGAAGGGATAAATTTACAACATACAAACCAGTCAGTAATATCAAGAGTCAATATACTGGGTAAAAATATGTGTTTTACTTATGCCTGACATTTATTTTTGTGTATTCATTTTATTTGCAAGTTAGAATAGGCTAAGTTACAATGGGTTAAATTAGGTTAGGTTAAGTGGTGAAGATTCATACAAACTCCAACAATCCCCGACAAACATATCAATCTGGCTCGGGACACGTATTAAGTTAAAAATAATATTACGGCTGGTGTCTTTCCTTAAGCCCGCCCCACACACACACTTATATTCTCTCTTTGCTTCTTCTTCCGGTTCTGCCTCCTTTCTTTCCGTCTCTCTCCCTCCCTTTTTGTTCATTTAGCTGAATCTCTCTCTCTCTCTCTCTCTCTCTCTCTCTCTCTCTCTCTCTCTCTCTCTCTCTCTCTCTCTCTCTCTCTCTCTCTCTCAGCAAATAAAACGCCGATGGCTCATACGATAAAACGAACAACAAGGCAGGCACAGCCCCACTCTATGTCATTCTAGTCTTATCACATCATAATAACACGGTCATTTGTATGCATTTCTTATCTACCCATGTACCCGCCTTCATATGCCCGATGCATTAAATCCCAGGATGACAGTGCTGACAAGGGTGAATTATAAGGAGGTAAAATCAGAGACATACACATCAGCCAGGCAGTTGTCGAGGGTTGTATAAGAGTGTGTTATTGGGCATGTGTTAGGCTTTATTTTTTAAGAGAAGCTGTGAGTTTTACCAGCAGTGCATGTTTTTTTTTTTTTTTTTGGGGGGGGTGACTAATGAGTTGAATGTCGTGGTGGATGTGGATTTAGGTGGATTATTTATGATTATTCATGCTACGAGAGAGAGAGAGAGAGAGAGAGAGAGAGAGAGAGAGAGAGAGAGAGAGAGAGAGAGAGAGAGAGAGGGAGAGAGAGAGAGTGGTTGAGCCAAATTATAAGTATAAAAAAAGGAGGGTGATACGATAGGTGACTAAGAGACGTGTACAGTGAGGTAGATGGACAAGAGATGTGATACGCAAGAAACAAATCATAAACACAAGATGGAAAGAATAGTATACTAAACCAGTCCGACATGTGGACAGATAAGTAAAAATAACGTGAATAGTTTTTGGTTGGGTGCAGGACAACAAAAGAAACAGACGGACACTTTTTGTATTTTTGTGTTTATGTTCGTACGCTTGCTTGTAATTCACCGGGTCGGTCAGGATCACTTGATGGTCGTGATCGTGAGCTTTTACCCTCCCGGAAGGGAGCTGAGAGCTCATATAGTCCGATCTAAGGGCAAGGCCGTGACCTTCACACACGCACACACCCGTTCCCTTGCTCAAGGGGGACAGTAACCACCCACTTCGTCAGTGAAACTTTTCGCAACCTGAGCGAGGCGCGAACTCCCGTCCACCAGATGGCAAGCGTGAACGTTACCACTGAGCCAGCGAGCGGTGTGTGTGTGTGTGTGTGTGTGTGTGTGTGTGTGTGTGTGTGTGTGTAAACAACGCAGCAGAACTTCTTGCATTTCAAATAAATGGTGAAAATGTAAACCGGTTGAGAATTTTACCTACCATGAAAGTGTGCTCACAGATTAACGTAACCTCGATGCAAATGTCCTTGCTCGAATCCACGACACCTCAGCCGCTTTTGGGCGTGTCAGATCGAGA
>NW_027644928.1:0-4995 GCF_032717465.1 Coenobita brevimanus | reverse complement strand
GTCTTTGAAAACATCAACCTGAGAATCGAGACGAAGGTTATTAGGATACTTCTATGGCAAATGCTCAAACGAAGTTGCATCCATTGTGCCTCCTCTCCACGACTTCCTCCGCGCTACGCGGGCACATGGTATCGCTCATGACTGAACTGTCACACTGCCATACTGCAGGGTTTCTGCTTATCGGAATTATTTAATTCCCCGAACTCTTTGGAACTCTCTCTCCCAGATTTTCTTTAATGAATGAAGGACACCTGTAACGAGGTGTATGGATTAATTTTATACTTCTTTTATTTCTCCTTCCTCTGTTTTGATATTGTAAAAACAAAGAATATACCGCTGTATGCCTCCCCATCCTCTTATACGGTTCTAAATCCTGGACTACTTACCAGCGTCACATCAAACAGCTTGAGTCATTTCACATCCGATGCTGACATCCTAATACTCACATGAGAGGATAAAGTCCCTCATTCACAAATTCTCCACTGGGAAAAGTCAACTAGATAGAAACCATGCTGGCCAAAAACAGCTCAGATGGGTCGGAGACGTATTCCTCATGCCTAAGCACCGCCTTCCCCGCCAGGTTCTGTTTGGCCAACTCCCTGCAGCACTTCGCAACCAGGGGGACAGAAGAAGAGATATAAAGATCATAGACGGACAACCCTGAAGAAATGTAACATTACATCAAAAGATTTTGAAACCAGTGCCCCTGACAGAAAACAATGGTGAACCCTCTGCAGTGAAGGAAACATTCATCTCGCGGAAGCTCGGAACCTGGCCAGAAAAGAGCGTAGACGACGGAGGCACAACCAGAACTGAGATCTCCCAGCAAACCTGGACTTGACATTCCAACTTTGTGGAGATCCAGGATTGGTCTGCATAGTCACGCAAGACTAAGAAACGCACCATATTACTGAGTATAGTATCCGTCGTCTTCTACAGTAGGACAGCGTTAAGTAAAGTAAGTGTGTGTGTGTGTGTGTGTGTGTGTGTGTGTGTGTGTGTGAGGGAGGGGGAGAAATTAGGTGTCACTATAATCATATTCTAAATCATCGTATCTTGGATATATGGGTACATGGATAACAGTGTGTGCTGAAAGGGAAGTTCCTGGATAATGTGGTGTTTGCATAACTAGGTCGTCAGAGAATCTTATTTAAATTAAAATCTTACTTAAAAATAATGTTGGATTGGCTCATTATATGGTGGTAGTCTGCAGTGCCCCAGGTATTCTCATTTACTCCAACCCTTATTTTGCGTAAACATTTCATTTTATGAAGGGAGGTAGTACGAGGCACCAATTAAAGAAATGTTTGGACCATTTAGTAATCAAGTACTGTAAGTACAACAAACGCGCTTTGCAGTGAGAAGTGCTGCCGCTTAATAATGAAGCACAAAGATAATCAAGTATCTGGATAATAAGAAAAGAAGGTTAATCCAGGCACCTCCATTTTCGTGGGTGGCCATATCATGGTGCCAGTGACAGTCGCTGAGCTGCTTGTGTTGATGTGGAAATTCTGAAACGATGTCCTAACTGGGGCTGAGTGGCTGATCTGTAGGATTCCCGTCAGTTGTCTCTGCCATCCACGCTCACATCCTCTCCCCCTTCTCTTCATATTTCTCTCTCTCTCTCTCTCTCTGTCAGAGACGGGGAAGGGGAGAGGCAGACAAGATAGCTTGTTCGATTTAGTCTCGTGTGCAGGGTACTCTGTGGAATGGGTTGAACCTTCACTGCCTGCCACCGAGTCTGTAGGGTTGACACTTACAAGCTACTGCCTCTTCACAACAGTGAGTATTAATAACCTATACCTAATCACCGTCGACTACCAATGTCTACTTTTATATCATCTGCGTCTTGGTTCATTCTTACCTTCCTCCTAACCTACATTATACCCCCATTTATTGCAACTGCGTTATGATTCACCATGTGAGCCTTGCGTCTATCAAAATCCCCTCCTAACCTACACCTTATCAATGTCTACTGTCACTATCTTCTGTTTCACTCTCTTTGCCTTGTATCTATTGTACTCTTCACCTAAGCTACACCTCACCACTGTCTCCTACCACAATCTTTTGTTCCATCGTCTGTGCACTGTATCTATCCTTCCTTTCACCTAATCTACACTTAACCACTTTCTACTTCCATTTTCTTCTGTTTCATGAACGTCTATGCCTTGTATCCGTCCTACCCTCCACCTAGCCTACATACACTATCAACTTCCATCATCTTCTGTTTTCAGTCTGTACTTCGTATCTGTCTTATTCTCCACCTAACCTACACCGTACCAGTATCAACTACCAGTATCTTCTGTTTCACCGTCTGTTCTTTGCGTCTGTTCTATCCCCGTCCTACCTACACTGTGACTTTACCCAGTTAAGGGAGAGGAAGAAAAGGGAGTGCAGTTGGTAGGGAGAGGTGGAAGGAGAAGGAGAGGAGAAGGGAGAGAAGGAAGGAGGTGTCGAGTGTCTCTGAAACGCTTACAAAAGAGGTGTGTAATATGAGAGGGTAGTAAAGAAGGGCAAGGGAACCGAAACAATGTAATTATAGGGTAAGCGTGCATGAGTCAACACAGAATACGAGGAAAGAAATTATAGCGATGAGAGAGAGAGAGAGAGAGAGAGAGAGAGAGAGAGAGAGAGAGAGAGAGAGAGAGAGTTATAATACTTTAGCTATGACGCAGCGAAGGATGCATAGTTCTTTATAATGGCACTTCATGGTAAGAGAAGTGCACATATAGCTGTAGTAGTTGTAACCACAGGTTCATCTGAATGTGAACCCAGTAGACTGCAGACTGAAGTTGCCCCTTCCCCTTCTTAGCCCCTTCCCTCCTGCAATCCACCATCTCTCTGTCAGGGGATAGGGAGGGAGTAGAGGGCTGCTTGTAAAACCAGGCACAGAGCCCCCCAGCTACGTCGTTGCCACCCCGCGAAGGCTCCCCTCGTCAACATCAAAGAAGTGTGTATGAAGCAGGGAGATGAAGGCGCAAAAGGAATTAAATGTCGAGAAATAAAGAACAAAATATGAAAGTACGAAGGAGGCGGGCTATTAATCTGTCGTAGTGTAAGAAAGAAAACTCAGTTTATGAGAAAACGATAAAGAAAATTGGGCTGGGTAGTAAACTCAACAGTCAATAAGGGAAAGAAATAATAAAGGGTGCAAGTAGAAAACAAGTTAAGAAATGACTACGCGAAATGAATTAACGGAAGAAGGAGGTGAGAAAAGATGAGAGTAAAGAGTATGGAGTATAAAAGTATGAAGGAAGAAGGAAAGGAGAGGGGAAAATGAAGGGATGGAAAAAAAACAATGGGGGGAAGAAATAAAAGAGAGTAAAGGGTGAGACTGTAAAGGGAGGATGGAGGGAGATGAAGAGAAAGAGTGAACAAATGGAGGGGATAGAAAAAAGAAGAATGGTAGAAGCGAAGAAAAAAAGATAGAATCGAGAGAATGGATGGATCGAGGATTAATGACGGTGGATGTGGAAGTAGTGAGAAGGGAAATGATCGTAAAAGGACAGAAGTGGAGGAAGGGAAAGAGAATTAAACAGGGTGGACCGGAAAATAAGATTACTGAAAGGATATTCCAGAAAAGAATGGTGATAACAGAGGAATGTGGAAGATGGAAAGAAAGGGAAGTTGCGAAGAGTGGGAAAGAGAACAGCAAGAAAGGATGGTGGGAAGACTGAAATTCCAGTGTGGGATTCTCAGAAGTATTTTACGATGAAGTCCCTGTCTCAGATTGGTTTTTGGAGGATCGCCAACGGCATTAGAATGTTTCTCTCTCTCTTGCTTTCCTTCGTAAAACAAAATTGTGGTTACGGGAGGAAAACTGTCATGGCTGTTATCTGTTTTGGATGGAAGGACAAAAAAGAAGGAAGAGAAGAAGCTTTCGATGTCTCCAGTTATTCCTGTAAAAATAAATCACAGTTACGACAAGGACTCGATAATAGATATGTTCGAGTATCCCACCCCAGGCTCCGATGACATTAACGACTGAATAAAATCGCCTGCTAGTTCCTGGAATAAAATAATAGGAGCAGTCCCGAGCACGAGAGGGTTGACTGTGAGAGAATTAACACTCTCCGGCTCCTGTGTTTACTCTCAGTGGAATAAAATGCCTTGGCGTTAGGTGGAATAAAAAACTAAAATTGTTAGCATGAGTGGGTCAAACAATGGAAACAATTATAAAAGTGAGAAGACAATAAATATGAGTGATGTGGTGAAATGGGAAAATCAAGTGTTGTGAAAAAGGAGCACCAGAGGAAAGGAAAGGAAGAAAGAGAATTAGGAAAGTGAAGGAGAGAAATGAGCTGAAGAGAAGGAGAGGGAGGGAGGATGGGTAAAAGTAAAACAGTGGAAAGAGGGAAAGGAGACAGATGAAGGGGACCAAGAGAGGGAATGAACTGAGAAAAGGGAGGGAAGAGATGACGAGAATGGAGGAATGTAATGGGGAACTATAGGCAGAAGGGAGAAAGAAATGATAGACTAAAGAGAGACAGAAGGAAAAAGAGCAAATGACTGGAGGAAAGAAAAATGGAAAGGAATAACTGAGAGAGAGAGAGAGAGAGAGAGAGAGAGAGAGAGAGAGAGAGAGAGAGAGAGAGAGAGAGAGAGCAACGGAGTACACAAAGACAGAAACTCATCCAAGTATCAGTATCAGAGGGAGCCAGGGCACCAAGGTCGTGGGAGAGAGAGGGAGGGAGTGAGAGGGCAAGGGGAGAGTGAGAAAGTGACGGATGAGAGAGAGAGAGAGAGAGAGAGAGGGAAGTAAGAGCAGGGTATGAATATCAAGAGGAAGAGAAGAATCGACAACACATAATCTGCTGAAACAACACGAGGAAATTTTGTATCTAACATATTAAGTGGGAACGATTACCTTCAGGTGATGTATATCAAGAAACAGACAGTCAGATTAGTAGGCAGATAATGAAAGAGATATTATAGACAGACAGATAGACAGAATGACAGACTACCAGGCAGACAGATAGACAGACAGAATGACAG